>NW_028148026.1:636225-830581 GCF_008360975.1 Lichenostomus cassidix | reverse complement strand
GGTGGAGTCACATGGGGTCACTGGGGATTTGAGGACTCCCGGGTTTCTGGGTGATCTCAGTGTCCCCCTGTGTCCCCAGCAGTGGCTGTGAATGTCGGCAGGACCCTCCTGTACCTGGTGCTGCTCCTGGCTGTCATCGGGGGCTGTCACTGGTGGCACCGCCCGGGTGGGTGACAATGGGGGGTTGGGGGTCCTGGAGTGAGGGGAAACCCCCGGAGTGTGGGGAGAGATGGGGCAGCACCCAGAGCTCCTGAGCTGGGGGAAACTGAGCCCCCAGTGACCTTGGCTGGGGGTCCTGGGTGGTGTTGGAGGGTCATCCTCTGATGTTGGGGAATCTTTCAGGGATCCTATGAGAGTTTGGGTGTTTCCCCTCCCTGCCGGACTTGGGGCTCAAAGGCTCAGGGGGTCGGGAGCACTGGGGACACTGTGGTGGTGCAGAACTTCATGGGGTTCAGGAGTTCCTGGGGTCCAGGGGGGAATCAGTGTCCTGTGGGAATCGGGGCTGCAGTGGGGATTTGGGGTCCCGTGGGAATTTGAGAGTCCCATGGGTGGTTGGAGCTCCCAAGGTGCCAGGAAGGTTCAGGGGTCTCGGGGACCCCACAGTCACCTCCTCCCCTTATCCTTGCAGCCTCCAGGAAGTGCCAGGACAGGTGAGGGGGGCTCCGGCCATGACTGCCCTTTCCCCTCTCCCCAGACCCCCTCAGACACCCCTGATCCCCGCAGGGCCCCCCGGAGCCCCCGGAGGAGGGGGAGGTGCTGGACACCCTCACGGAGGGCACCGAGAGGGCAGGGGGTGAGTACGGGAGGAGACAGAGACAGGGACAGGGACAGGGACACGTCACCGACGGCTGCCACCCCTACGAGAGTCCCCACAACCGCTGTCTCTCGCAGGGTCCCCAGGGCGTTCCCCCGTCACTGTCCCTCCTCGGGATCCACAAGTGACCAACGCGGAGCTGTCGGGACCCTGCGAGGGACAGCAGGACCCGAGTGCCACCTACGAGAATGTGCTGTGACACTGCGGGGACTGAGGGACACTGGCGGCACTGAGGGACATCGAGTCTCCCCAGGGGTCACATCCTCCCCTCCACAGCACCCCCAGCGCTCCCCATTCCCATCCCACTGCCAGGGGGGCACAGGACCCTTTTCCCTCTGATTGCACTCCAAGCGCAGCTTTTTGGTTAAAGCGGAGAAATGGGGTTTGTTTGTTCAGCTCTGTCTGTTCAGCTCGGGAAGGAGGAGCGTCCGGGTCAGGTTGTGAGCAGATCCTTGTGGGATTTGCAGGATTTTTGGGGCTCTCTCAGTCCCCTGGGGAGGGTGACAAAATGATCAATTGGGGCATTTCCAGACTGGTTCCCTCGCAGCTGCACCGAGAGCCCCGAGAGCCCCGGGACGGAGCCGGGGGCAGCCTGAAATGTCCCCCGAGCCCAGCCCAGCCCCGCCGCAGCCCTGCCCGGTGCCCCCCGGTGCCCAAAGCCCCGCAGCCGGCGCTCCCCGAGCGGCTCTGAGCCCCGCAGCTGCTGCGGAGCCTCGGCCGGGCTCAGCCCTGGGGCGGGCGGGGGGCGCCGGGAGGGAGGGAGCGGGAGGCTGGGGGAGAGCAGGGAGCCCGGCAAGAGCCGCCGGGCCTGGGGGAGCGGAGTGCTGGGCTCGGTCACCGGGGCAGGTGGCGCTGCCATGGCGCTGCGAGTGGCGCGACTGTCCCGGGCTGCGGCAGCGACGGTGGCCATGTGTCCGGAGCGGCTGGGACAGCGTGTCCGGAGCCACTGTGGCCATCCAGCCGGGGTCACCCTCAGCCCCAGCACGGCCGCAGGGCAGAGCCGCTGCTCGGTATTTCCACTCTTGTCCCCAGGACAGAACCCCCTGGCTGTGTCCCCCAGGACAGAACCTGTCACCCCCCGTGTGACTCTGAGCACAAACAGCCTCTTCCTTCTGCTGCAGGAAAGGGAAAGTGAAAGTGTTGGGGGCACAGCCGGACACCCCCATCCCCCATGGCCCCCTACCCTCCCTGAACTCCCTTCTCCCCCTCCTCAGGGTTCCCCAAACCCAATCTCTGCTCAGGAGGTCCCCGGGATCGCCGAGACAGGAACTGGGGCAGTGCGAAATTGAGGGGAAAAAGGGAAGAAATGGAAATAAAGAGAGGAATAAGCACCTGGGCAAGGTTGGAAGGCACCTAGACAGAGCACCCTGGAAACCCCCTGGGGTGACTCCCAGGCCTTGAGCAACCCGAGGGGGCTGTGCTGGGCCCTGGGTCACCCCAACATCTGAGGTACCCAGTGCAGGAGCTGTGACCCACATGCCCACCCAGCCACTGCCCATCCCTGGCACCCCCATTGCCCTGGGAACCCAACCATGGGGACACCATTCCTTACATCCCCCAATCGTGGGACTGCCATTGCCTGGGATCTCCATTCTCCAGGACCTCCCTCCCCTTGATCCCAAACCATGGATGCCCAATTACCCCACTTCTCTGATTTCCACAGGGTCCCCCATTCCCATGGCATCCCCATCCTGTTGTCACTGAAACTATGGGAAGAACAAAAAACTCTCCAACATTTTTTAATGTTAGAGAGTCAAGGCATCACTTTATTTTCTGGCCAGGATTTTGTTCTGGCCAGGATGTGCCACAGAAATAATTTCATCCCCACCTAGGGGTAAAAGGCAAACAAAACCCCTGATTAAAAGATTTTTAAACTGGTATATTTTCCAACAAGGGATCCATGGGTGTCACCACCAGGGCCAGGGCGTTCAGGGGTCCAGGGGTTCCAGGGGTTTTGGGGGTACAGGAGTGTCACCACCAATGCCAGGGGACTCAGCGGCCTTGGGGGCTCCAGGGGTGTCACTGCCAGGGTCAGGGGGTCACAGGGATCAAGGGTCCAGGGATTTTGGGGTCCATTAGCCTCGTGGTCATTCCCAGAGGTCCAGGGGTCTCAAATCCAGGGCTGGAGGTTCACAGGAATCAGGGGTCATGGGGTGATGGGCAGAGGTGGCACTGTCACTGTCACTGTCACTGTCACTGTCATTGCCACTGACTCCTCCCACGGGGACATCCCCGAGCTCATGACTCCTCCACTGTGGTGTCACTACGGGGGGGACAGGGATAGGGACAAGAACAGGGACAAGGACAGGGACACCTCCCGGGCTGTGTCACACCCTCCCCACCACCAGAGCTGTCCCCAGTGTCTCACCAAGGACAGCCCCCCTAAGACAGACTCCCCAGGGCTGTGTCACTCCCAAGGGAGGTCCCTCCCAGGTGGAAAAAAGGGGAAATACAGAAAGGAAAAAGCCCCAAATTTGGAGTGGCAAGAGGTTTGGGGAACCCCAGAAAAAGGGGGGGGTCAGCAGCAGGGCCCTGCCAGCTCAGCTGGAGGAAATTTTCTCTCATAGTCCTGGGGAGTGGACATGGGCACAGGGGGACAATGGTCCTTGGGATCCCCCACCAATGAGGACCTCCATTCCTGGACCCCCCCCATTCCCTGAGCCCCCCACTTCTGGGACACACCCTTGTCCCTTCTGTGTCCCCACAGTGTCATACCATGTCCCTACCCTGTCGCACCATGTCCCGGCATGTCCCTCATGTGTCCTCATCATGTCTTCCCATGTCACCCTATGTCCCCCCATGTCCCCGCTGTGTCCCCACAATGTCATATCATGTCCCCACCATGTCCCACCCTGTCCCTGCTGTGTCCCGCCTTCACTCCCATGTCCCTGCTGTGTCCCCACAGTGTCACACCATGTCCCTACCCTGTCCCAGTATGTCCCAGTATGTCCCCACCATCACCCCCACGTCCCTGCTGTGTACCCACATGTTCCACCATGTTCCTGCTGTGTCCCCACAGTGTCCCTCCACGTTCCCACCTTATCCCACCATGTCCCATCATGTCCCACCATGTCCCCACCCTGCTGCCACCCAGCCCCCACCCTGTGCCACCAACACATGGGGACAAGATGTAAATTCTCTTCCTTCCTCTTTGTCTCAAGACCCACGACGCTGGGGACAGGTGGCCCTGGCAGTGTGTGTGACAGCCAGCCTGGCTCGCTGGGGACACCAGGATGGCTGGGAAGGTGACACTGCTCCTGTGGGGTGAGTGAGGCACAGACTGGTGGGGAGGGGACATGGGGGGTAACGGGGTCCCCTGATGTCCCCAAGGCCAGCAGAGCCAGTGGGGTACAAAGGCAGTGGCCCTGCAGTGTGACCAGGGCTCTGGGGACAGGGACTGGGGGACAGGGATGTGGGGAGTGGCACCATGGGGCTGGGGCAGCTGTGGGGACAGGGACTGGGGACAGGGATGCAGAGATAAGGAGACGAGGGGACAAGCACGGTGTGGATGTGGCTGTGGGGACAGGGGCTGTGCCAGGGCTGGTGAAGGTGACCTGTGCCAGCCCAGGGTGGCCATGGTGTCCCCATGCCCAGGGTGGTCCCAGTGGTCCCCATTTCCGGGATGGTCACACTGTCCCCATGTCTGGGATGTAGCCATGTCCGCCTCCAGCCCGAAGTGGCCGCAGTGTCCCCGAGGCCTCCGTGTCGCACGGATGTGGCATGTGGTCGGCTGTGACACAGACATGTCCCCTGGGAGCCTCTCCAGCCCTGCTGGGGACAGTCCCCGAGCACATTCCCACCAGAACTGGTGTCCCCATGGGGACAGCTCGGGGACAGCCCCACACACAGTGTCCGCGTGTGTCGCTGTCCCTGCGCTGTCACCCCCACTCAGACCCTCTCCCTTCTCCCTTCCAGCCCAGACCCTCAGTCTTGCTGGTGAGTCCTCGGGGGATGCCATGTCCCTGCCCCCTGTCCCCAGTCCTGCAGTGGCTCTGGCAGGCTGGTGTCCCCTGGTGTCCCCTGTCACCCGCAGGTGCCCAGACCACCCAGATCCTCGTGGATCCCCCCTGGACACCAGCGGTGGTGTGGGACAGAGTGACACTGAGCTGCCAGGGCTTGGGGACATCTGGTGACACCACCTGGTACAAGGATGGGAAGCTCTGGTTGAAAAAGGATAGACTCCATCAACTCTATGTCACCAGGAGTGGCACCTATGAGTGTCACCAACCCAGCACAGGACTCAGCCCCACTGTGACTGTCCTAAAAGGTGAGGGAGTTTTGTGTCCCCAGCCCGGCACCTGCAGGGTCCCCGAGGGTTCTGGGTGAGCTCTGCTTCTTGGGTCACACCCCTCATTTGACCAGAACCTGTCCCCTGCACATGGGGACATCCCAGAGCATCCCCGTGTAAGGGGATCTCCTGTTGAATTTGGGGACCCCTGGGGCACTCCTGGTGCCATCAGGAACCCCCCAGTGTGACGTGTCCTTACTCGTCCCCCAGACTCATTGGTGCTGCAGGTGCCAGCGTGGGCGCTGCTGGAGGGGGACACAGTGACACTGCGCTGTCGGGGCTCGTGGGACAAAGTGGTCACTGGGGTGCAATTCTACCGTGATGGGAACGATCTGAGGGGGCCTCTCGATGGGACCGAGCTGTCCCTGTCCCACTTGAAGGAGAATGACACCGGCGGCTACCACTGCATGGGTTGGGTGAAAAACTGGAAGTCGAAGTGGGAGCGGTCGAAGGTGGTGACAGTTACAGTGCATGGTGAGCACCCCAAAACCCCACAGCCCCACAGCCTGTCCCCAGCACACTCGGGGTCACTACCCTGTCTCCCATCTCCTTCCCAGAGCTCTTCTCAGTGCCGGTGCTGGAGCTGGAGGGTCCCCCCGAGCCCACCGAGGGGTCCCCCCTGAATCTCCGCTGCCTCAGCACCCCCAGCCCCCTGCGGCCCCGAGCCCCCCTCCTGCACCTCTTCTACCGGGACGGGCAGTTGCTGGGGGGCCCGCAGGGGTCCCCGCAGCTCCTGCTGCCTGCCGTGGGGGTCTCCCACTCGGGCAGTTACAGCTGCGAGGTGCGCTCCGAGGGGGGGGCCGTGCGGAAGAGCAGCGCCCAGCTCCGCGTCACGGTGCGCAGTGAGTGCGGGGATGGGCACGGCAACCCCACAGCCTCCCCGGGTACCCCAGCTCTGCCCGTGTCCCCCCAGCCCTCCCTGACACCTTTCCTGGCTCCCCCCAGCCCTTCACAGGTCTCTCCCCAGATCACACCCTCCATGCCTCGGGTCTCCCCATTCTTCCCCAGCATCCTCCTTGGGTCTGCTCAGCCCCACCTGGAGACCTTCATCCCTTCCCTGGTTCCTTCCTGGGTCTCCCAATCCTTTCTCGGGTCCCATCCCGGGTTCCCCACCCGTGTCTGGGTACCCCTATCCCTCCCTGGCAACCTCCCCGGCTCCCCTCCCTCCCACTCTGAGGTCCCCCCATGGTCCCCAGGTCCCCACATAACCGTCTGGTTCCCCACAGCCCTCCCTGGAGTTCCCCCATCCCTCTCCATGTGTCTCTGCCCTGAATCCCCCATCCTCACTGGGGTCTCTTCCCAGGTTCCGCCCCATTTCTGTGCCCCCTTCTCCCTCCCTGGGGTCCTCCCACCCCTCTCTGACCCTCCCCCTGTCACTCCCTGTCCCCATATCCCTCCCTGTCCCCTGCTGTCCCCTGCTCTCCCCTGGTGTCCCCAGTCCGTCACTGTCCCCTGCTGTCCCCCTCTCACAGGGATCCCAGTATCAGGGGTGTCCTTGTCAGCACAGCCACCCAATGGACAGGTGGCACTTGGTGACAGCCTGGTGCTGAGCTGTGCGGTGGCCACGGGGACAGGTCCTCTGTCCTTCTCCTGGCACCGGGAGGGCTCAGGGGCACTGCTGGGCACTGGCCCCCACCTGGAGCTGAGCCACGTTGGGGACAAGGACAGTGGCCACTACCAGTGCCGGGTCAGCGATGGGGACAGCACGGTTGAAAGTGACCCATTGATTGTCACAGTCCTGGGTGAGTGAGACCCTTGGGCTGGGAAGGATCCCACCCATGATATTGTCATCCCCCCATCCCCTCCCCCCACACCTGATGCCATCCCCTCCCCCACCCTCAGCCCCGTCTCTGTCCCCGCAGTGCCCGTGGCCAATGCCACCATCACCCCTGGCCCCCCGGCACTCCAGGTGCACACAGGTGACAACGTGACCCTGCGCTGCTCGGTGCAGGTGGGCTCAGCACCTGTCACCTTCACCTGGCTGCACGATGGGCTAGAGGTGGCCCAGGGTCCCCTCCTGGAGCTTGGGGACATCAATGTGGGACATTCTGGCACCTACCAGTGCGTGGCCACCAACCAGCTGGATGAGCACCGCATGTTCCAGGCTCGCAGCCCAGCGCTGGCCCTGGAGGTGACACCGCGGACACACTGGGGCACAGGTGGGGTCATATGGAGTCGCTCTGGGGGTTCAGGACCCCTGGGATGACAGGTGACCCCAATGTGTCTCTGTCTCTTTTCTGCAGTGGCCGCAGGGGTTGGTGGTTCCCTGTTGTTTCTGGTTCTGCTACTGGCTGTCATCTTGGCCTGGCGCCGGTGGCACCACCTGGGTGGGTGACAATGGGGTCATGGGGGTCTCTGGGAGCTGTAGGATTTGGGGGTCTATAGCCTGACTTGGGGTGGGGCTGAGCCCCCAGTGACCTTGGCTGGGTTCCTGTAGGGTTTGGGGAGATGCTGGAGGGTTGTGCAGGGTTGCTGGGATTCTTTCAGGGGTCGTGGGGGAGTTTGGAGGGCTTTGGTATTTTGAGCCTGAGTTGGTTGGTGACACTGTGGGGGTTCATGAATTCTGGGGCCCTTCAGGGATACTCAGGGATCCTGGTGGGAACTGAGGGTCCTGTGAGGGTTCAGGATTCCTGAGTGTGGTCATGGCCCTGGGACCCCACAGTCACCCCTCACTCTTTCCTTTGCAGCAGCCAGGAAGCACCAGGAAAGGTGAGTTGGGGGCTCCAGCCATGACCCCCCTTTTACCCCCAGCCCCACAATTCTCCATCTCCTCCCACACACCCCCTTATCCCAGCAGGGTCCCCCCGGAGCCCCCAGCCCCCCCAGAGGAGGAGGAGGTGCTGTACAGCCATGTTGTGATCACCAAGCAGACAGGCAGTGAGTACAGGTTGGGAGGTGACAGTGACACGTCACCCACAGGTGTCACTCCCTACCTTGGTCCCCCCAAACTGGTGTCTCTTTCAGGGTCCCCCAGCATCACCCCACCCCAGGACCCCCAGGTGACCTATGCAGAGCTGCCAGGACCCCATGGGCAACGGCGGGAATCCAGTGACATCTATGAGAATGTGCTGTGACAATGGGGGACACTGGGGGGCATGGGGGGACACTGGGAGCACTGGGTGACACTGGGGAGATCCCCACCCATGGGCACCAACACCTCTGTGTGCTTCCCCTATAAACCAGGGGCTGCTGACCCCCCCCCCACCAGGTGAGGCACAAAAGGCAGAGATGCCAAAGGGCTGAGAGAAGAACAATTTCCTGCAAACAGCAATGACACAAGAAAACCAACAGCAACAGCAACAAGATTCAGAATCAAAAGGGTCAGAAAAGGAATGATATCCAGGGAAAGGCCCAACAAGGAACAAACCCCACATGCTGCCCCCAGCACGATTCCCCTACCAGAAGGAACCTGGCAGGTGGACCTTCATTGCTTTGATGGCCAAAGCAGCCTTCAGGAGGCTCGGGATTCTCTTCTCCTCTGTCTCCAAACCCTCCTCTGCTGTGTTCCCCCACACTATGATGTCACCAAGGCACTGTGGGCATTCCGGAGTTTCCCCCTGTCTCAGTTTGAAAGACAGGTGTCTGCTAAGAGAGGTTGAAACCTCCCTTAGGACAGAGAATGTGATTTCCCCTCCCTCTGAATTATTTCAATTTTGAAAATCAAGGGATTTCAGGCAAAGGTATGGGAAAAGGAATATCAGTTCTTTACTAGTATCTATAAACAAGCAGTAACAATAATAGCAACCACCAATAGACCCAGAAACCAATGGCAGATGACTTTTGAGCTGCCGAGCCTTTTCCCATGTGGTGTAATCATGGTTGCAAGCAGCAGGGGCGCTGTTGAGCTCCCGGTCGGGCAGGGCAGGTGCGATGACTGCCGAGCGGCTGCAGGTGGCGCTGTGGCGCAGGGTCAGGTCAGCCTCAGACAGCTGATAATGGCAGAAGAGGCTGAGAAAGCAGGCAGGGCAGGAAACAGCTCGGAGCGACGAGCAGGGCGGCAGGGGCAGGAGCTGGCTCTCCCCGGCTAGCCAGCGAGGTAGCAAGAGCTCTGCAGTCACAGCAGACACTGCAGTCTTGTGCGGCAGAGCGGGGAGGGCGGCAGGGACAGCCAGACCCCCTGTCAACTGCTGTGAGAAAATGCAGCCAGGGAAAAGCGCACTTCCCAGTGGGAAAGAGGTTAAATCTAAGCTCACCCAGCCAAGAGGAGAAAGGCAGAGCACAGCTGGATTTTCCTGTGGTCGCAGCCAGAAGCAAAGAGCAGCCTCTCCTCTCGGTGTCCGGATGACCAGAGTGCCAGTTCCAATGGCCAGTTCCTGCCTCACCCTGCCCAGCCCAAGCACACCCTTTTGTCTCTTACAAAAGAGTTGATGGCTCTAATCACCCAGCTATTTGATGCTTAGTAACAGGAATGGAGAAAAAAATTCCAAGGCTCCCCAACCTCTCATACCCCTTTTCCAGGGCAGTTGGGATCAATCCATGGCACAGGGTGGGCTGTCAGAGACAGGAGCAGTTTGATGTCTGGAGACATTTTGGAACACCTGTGTGTGATAGGGGGTTGGTCAGGCCTTATGTTGGGTGTGATAGGGTCCTGTGTGTCCGTCAGTCTGTCAGCCATGGCACACTGGGGACAGTGTGATGCTCTGTCCAACCCAACTCCTGAGTGGCCAAGTGACTGGAAGTCCCACCTGGGGGGAGGGCCCATGGTGGCCCAGGGGCTTAAAAGGCAGAGCATGAAGTGGTCACATGTCTGACCCTGCTTTCTCTTGGAATGTGTGTCCCATCCACACTGGAACCCTGGATTTGGCAGCTGTCTTGGTTTAAAAGACAAATGTCTGCCAAGGAGGGTGGGAATAATCTTACAATGGAAAGAAGATGCCTCGCTCCAAATTATTATAACTTTGAAAATTTCAGGGCTTCCAGGCCTAACTGTAGAAAAAGGAAGAACGGTTCTTTACTAGAAAATAAAGAGAACAGAAGGGATCAAACAACACAATAACAGAAGCTTCCAACCTGCTGAGAGCTGTTTTTCCTTATTTGGTGTCAATATGACCACGGCCAGCAGGGGGCGCTGCAGGGATCGCTCAGGACAGCTGGGGGCGCTGCAGGGCACACTCAGACCAGCAGGGGGCACTGCAATCCAAGCGGGATCCCCTCGGCAGCCATGGCAGCCTCGGGCAGAGCAAAGAGGGGAAATCGCTCCTTTTGCAATCTCTCAGCACCAATCAGTCCCGGCAGCTCCACCGGCAGTGGGCAGAAGCGGTGAAGGCTGCAGCTCTGATCGCAGTGCCGAGGGGCAGTGCAGCAGTGTCCTGGCCAGACACACACCCTGTGCAACACACACACCACTGCTCTCCCCAGTCCCGAATGGAAGGAAGGAAGCACCCACCCCCCAGCCGATTTTCAGCTCCACAACAGCACCTCTCATGGCATTACGGCACAATTCCCAAAACCCACAGCCTTTCAGTCCCTTTCCCTCAGTGTCCAATTCTCCAGTCCAGCAGTGACAGCCCCTGATGACAGCCAGGAGCAGAATTAGGAACAGGAGGGTCCTGACAGCACCCACGGCCACCGCTGGGGACAGAAGGGGTCACAGCAGGGTCACCTGTCACCGTGGGGATCCTGCAATCCCCCATGACCCCGTGTGACCCCACCTGTGCCCCAGTGTCCCCGCAGTGTCACCTCCAGGGCCAGCTCTGGGCTGAGCGCCCGGAACATGCGGTGCCTGTCCAGCTGGTTGGTGGCCACGCACTGGTATGTGCCAGAATGTCCCACATCGATGTCCCCAAGCTCAAGGGGGGGACCTTGATGATGCCCAGTCTGTTGGGTAGGGGCTGTGGGGCATTGGGGTGTGATCTGTGGGGTTCTGGCTGTTCACTGTCACCATCGCTGTCACCGGCACTGACTCCTCCCACGGTGACAGCCCCGAGCTCACGCAGTCCCCGCTCTGCTGGCAGCAGCGGCAGAGGGCAGGGACAGGACCCCCCCCCGGGCTGTGTCACTCGGCAGGGCAGCCCCGCCTCCGAAACAAGAAAGGGAAATGAAGAGAGGAAAGAGCCCCAGGCTGGGGTGGGGGAAGGACAAGGGAATCCCCTAAAGGGGGGACAGGGTCAGCAGGGCAGTCCCAGCTCAGCTGGAGGGACTTTTCCGTCTCAGACCCGGGGAGGGGCTGAGAGGACAGGAGTGACAATGGTCCCTTTGGACCCCCACCCTTGGCCCCCCTGCCCATTCCCCAGGACCCCAATCTCCTGTGATTGCCCTCCCAGGAAACCTCTGCTTCTTCAGCCGCTATTCCCGTGGGATCCCTTTTCCCTAACCCTATTCCTGGGACACCCCAATTCCCTGGGACACTCCAATTCCCTGGGACACCCATCCTTGGCTCCCCAGGTCCTCTGAGCCCCCACTCCTGGGTCTCCCATGTCCCCACTGTGTCCTAGCATGTCCCAGCATATCCTTGCTATGTTGCCACCATGTCCCCATCATGTGCTCAGCCTGTTACCAACCCTGCCCCCACCAAGGGCCACCTACATGTGGGGACAAGATGTGACCTCACTTCCTTCTGCTCTGGCTGAAGAGCCACCACCCGGGGACAGGTGGCCCTGGCAGTGTGTGACAGCCAGCCTGGATGGCTGGGGACACCAGGATGGCCAGGAAGATGGCACTGTTCCTGTGGGGTGAGTGCCCTGGGCACGGGCCTGATGCCCCAGGGATGGCCCTGGCAATGCAGCGAGCGGTGGGGACGGGGCACAGGGGGGCAGCAGGGTCCTCTGAGGTCCCCAATGCCACCAGAGCCAGTCTGTGGGGGTGAACACTGGTGTGACTGGGGTTGTGAGGTGGCTGTGGGGACAGGAAGAATGAGTCAGGAATGGGGGGACTGGGATGTTGTGACAAGAGGAAGGGACAGGAGTCTTGGCACTGGAACGTGGGGAGGCGTCATGGGGCTGGGGCAGGTGTGGGCACAGGGACAGGGGGACAGGGACAATGGGGCAAGCACCATGCAGATGGGCCATGGGGTGGTGGGGGTCGCCTATGCCAGCTGAGGGTGGCTGAGGTGTCCCCTCCCCCAATATCTCTGTGTGTTCCCACAGGGATAGTTTGGGGACAGCTCCCACACCCGCTCCACTAGGTGCCACTGTCCTCATGGTGCCACCCCCACCCAGCCCTGTCCCTTCTCCCTTCCAGCCCAGACCCTCAGCCTCGCTGGTGAGTCCTCGGGGGATGCCATGTCTCCACCCTGCTGTCCCCAGCCCCATGGTGGCCCTGGCAGGCTGGTGTCCCCTGTCACCCGCAGGTGCCCAGACCAGCCAGCTCCTCGTGCATCCCCCCTGGACACCAGCAGTGCTGTGGGACAGAGTGACACTGACCTGCCAGGGCACGGGGACATCCAGTGACACCACCTGGTACAAGGATGGGAAGCGTTGGTGGAAAAAGGAGGGACTCCACCAATTCCATGTCACCGAGATTGGCACCTCCATGTGTTACCGACCTGGCACGGGACTCAGCCCCACCGTGACTGTTGTAAACGGTGAGGGAGGTTTGTGTCCCCAGCTTGGCACCCGAGGACTCTGGGTGAGCTCTGCATCCTGGGTCACACCCCTCGTGTGACCAGAGCCTGTTCCCTGCACATGGGGATGTCGCAGAGCATCCCAGTGCAAGGGGACATCCTGTGGGATTTGGGGACACCTGGGACACTCCCGGAGCCATCAGGAACCCCCCAGTGTGATGTGTCCTTACTCGTCCCCCAGACTCATTGGTGCTGCAGGTTCCAGCACAGGTGCTGCTGGAGGGGGACATGGTGACACTGTGCTGTCGGGGCTCGGGGGACAAATCAGTCACTGGGGTGCAATTCTACCATGACTGGAATGATCTGAGGGGGCCTCTCGATGGGACCGAGCTGTCCCTGTCCCCCTTGACGGTGAATGACACTGGTGGCTACCACTGCATGGGTTGGGTGAAAAACTGGAATTCGTGGTGGCAGCTGTCGAAGGTGGTGACAGTGACAGTGCATGGTGAGCACCCCAAAACCCCACAGCCCCACAGCCTCTCCCCAGCACACTCGGGATCACTACCGTCCACTCCCATCTCCTTCCCAGAGCTCTTCCCGGTGCCGGTGCTGGAGCTGGAGGGTTCCCCTGAGCCCACCGAGGGGTCCCCCCTGAATCTCAGCTGCCTCAGCACCCCCAGCCCCCTGCGGCCCCGAGCCCCTCTCCTGCACCTCTTCTACCGGGACGGGCAGTTGCTGGGGGGCCCGCAGGTGTCCCCGCAGCTCCTGCTGCCCGCCGTGGGCGTCTCCCACTCGGGCAGTTACAGCTGCGAGGTGCGCTCCGAGGGGGGGGCCGTGCGGAAGAGCAGCGCCCGGCTCCGCGTCACGGTGCGCAGTGAGTGCGGGGATGGGCACGGCAACCCCCACAGCCTCCCCGGGTACCCCAGCCCTGCCTGGGTGTCCCCATGACTACTCGGGTCACTTCATATCTTTCTGTGTCCTTTCCCAGTCCCCTCACCCTTCACCGGATCCTCTCTCCCCTTCTTGGGTCCACCCACCTGCCTCTGAGGTTCCCCCATGCTCCCCTGGTCCTCGAGCAACACCCTCTGGGTCCCCAGACACCTCCCAGGGTCCCCCCATCGCTCTCCAGACGTCCATTCCCTGATTCCCCCCCATCACTCCCTTGGGTCCCTTCCATCACTTTCTAAGCCTAGCCCATATCTGCCTCACTGGGGTCCTCCCACTTCTCTCTGATGCCCCTTCCCCAAGTCATTCACTGTCCCCTGGTGTCCCCATCCTGCAGGGGTCCCACTCTCAGGGGTGTCCATGTCAGCACAGCCCCCCGGGGGACAGGTGGCACTGGGTGACAGCCTGGTGCTGAGCTGTGCAGTGGCCACGGGGACAGGTCCCCTGTCCTTCTCCTGGCACCGGGAGGGCTCGGGAACACTGCTGGGCACTGGTCCCCGCCTGGAGCTGCGCCACATTGCGGTCAATGACCACTACCAGTGGCCACTACCAGTGTCGGGCCAGCAACGGGGACAGCATGGCCGAGAGCCCCACTCTGAATGTCACCGTCCTGGGTGAGTGGGGCACTGGGGTTGGGGGAGATCCCACTAACCACATCCCCAATTCCACCCTTCCCACCCATCTGCCCCATTGCCCCCCTCCCCCCACACCTGATGCCAGCCCCTCCCCCACCCTCAACCCCGTCTCTGTCCCCGCAGTGCCCGTGGCCAATGCCACCATCACCCCTGGCCCCCCAGCACTCCAGGTGCACGCAGGTGACCCCGTGACCCTGCGCTGCTCGGTGCAGGTGGGCTCAGCACCTGTCACCTTCATCTGGCTACGCGATTGGCAGGAGGTGGCCCAGGGTCCCCTCCTGGAGCTTGGGGACATCGATGTGGGACATTCTGGCACCTACCAGTGCAAGGCCACAAACCAGCTGGATGAGCACCATGTGTTCCGGGCGCTCAGCCCAGAGCTGGCCCTGGAGGTGACACCGCAGGGACACTGGGGCACAGGTGGGGTCATACGGGGTCACGAGGAGTTGAGCACTCCCGGGGTTCTGCATGACCTCAGTGTCCCCCTGTGTCCCCAGCAGTGGCTGTGAACGTCGGCAGGACCCTCCTGTACCTGGTGCTGCTCCTGGCTGTCATCGGGGGCTGTCACTGGTGGCACAGCCTGGGTGGGTGACAGTGGGGGATTTGGGGGTCCTGGAGTGAGGGGAAACCCCCAGAGTGTGGGGAGAGATGGGGCAGCACCCAGAGCTCCTGAGCTGGGGGAAACAGAGCCCCCAGTGACCTTGGCTGGGGGTCCTGGGGGGGTTGGAGGGTCATCCTTAGATGTTGGGGGATCTTTCAGGGATCCTATGTGAGTTTGGGAGTTTACTCTCCCTGCCGGGCTTGGGGCTCAGAGGCTCAGGGGGTCGGGAGCACTGGGGACACTGCAGTCGTGCAGAACTTCATGGGGTTCAGGTGTTCCTGGGGTCCAGGGGGGAATCAGTGTCCTGTGGGAATCGGGGCTGCAGTGGGGATTTGGGGATCTCGTGGGTGGTTGGAGTTCCCGAGGTCCTAGGAAGGTTCAGGGGTCTCGGGGACCCCTCAGTCACCTCCTCCCCTTTTCCCTGCACCCTCCAGGAAGTCCCAGGACAAGTGAGGGGGGCTCCGGCCATGACTGCCCTTTCCCCTCTCCCCAGACCCCCTCAGAAACCCCTGATTCCCGCAGGGCCCCCCCGGAGCTCCCGGAGGAGGGGGAGGTGCTGGACACCCCCATGGAGGGCACCGAGAGGGCAGGGGGTGAGTACGGGAGGGGACAGGGACAGGGACAGGGACAGCGACAGGGACAGGGACACGTCACACCCATGGCTGTCACCTCCACGAGGGTCCCCACAACCGGTGTCTCTCGCAGGGTCCCCAGGGCGTTCCCCCGTCACTGTCCCCCCTCGGGATCCACAAGTGACCAACGCGGAGCTGTCGGGACCCTGCGAGGGACAGCAGGACCCGAGTGCCACCTACGAGAATGGGCTATGACACTGGGGAGACTGAGGGACAGTGGCAGCACTGAGGGACATCGAGTCTCCACACAGGTCACTTACTCCACTCCACAGTACCCAAAGAGGCTGCCCATTCCCCACTGCCCGGGGGGCACAGGACCGTTTTCTCTCTTATTGGACCCAAAACTCAGCTTTTTGATTAAAGCGGAGAAATGGGGTTTGTTTGTTCTGCTCTGTCTGTTCAGCTCGGGAAGGAGGAGGGTCCAGGTCAGGTTGTGAGCAGATCCTTGAGGGATTTGCAGGATATGTGGGGCTCTCTCAGTCCCCTGAGGAGGGTGAAAAAATGATCAATTGCGGCATTTCCAGACTGGTTCACTCGCAGCTGCACCGAGAGCCCCGAGAGCCCCGGGACGGAGCCGGGGACAGCCTGAGGTGTCCCCCGAGCCCAGCCCAGCCCCGCCGCAGCCCTGCCCGGTGCCCCCCGGTGCCCAAAGCCCCGCAGCCGGCGCTCCCCGAGCGGCTCTGAGCCCCGCAGCTGCTGCGGAGCCTCGGCCGGGCTCAGCCCTGGGGCGGGCGGGGGGCGCCGGGAGGGAGGGAGCGGGAGGCTGGGGGAGAGCAGGGAGCCCGGCAGGAGCCGCCGGGCCTGCGGGAGCGGAGTGCTGGGCTCGGTCACCGGGGCAGGTGGCGCTGCCATGGCGCTGCGAGTGGCGCGACTGTCCCGGGCTGCAGCAGCGACGGTGGCCATGTGTCCGGAGCGGCTGGGACAGCGTGTCCGGAGCCACTGTCACCACATGTCGGGATAGACTGTTGCTATGGCAACGCCCCCAACAGCTCCGGCACTCGGGGGTGCCCTGCAATGGGCGGAGGGAGGAGCAGAGCACCCCAGAATTGGGAAAGGCAAATCCAAGGGATGGCAGCGATGGAATTGCAGCAGCCAAGAGGAGCCAGAGGCTGCGAGAGGAACAACCCTGCAGGCAGCGAGCGCAGGGAGGAAGGAGGGGAACGAGGGGCTCCGGGTGCCTGAGTGGAGATTCCTTGGAGCCCGTGGTGTCCCCGGGGAGCAGAGACCTCCCTGCAGCCCTGCAGGAGCCCCCGGTGCAGTAGGGGATGCCTGAAGGGTGCTGTGAGCCCTTGTGAAACCCACGTTGGAGAAGTGCCTGAGAGGGGAATGTGTGTTTAAGGTGTGTTTCACTTCTCATTCTTCAGCTCTGATTCGATGGTTGATAAATTCAATTTTCTTTCTTCTGCTGCCGGAAAGGGAAGTGAGAGTGTTGGGGGCACAGCTGGACACTCCCATCCCCCACAGCCCCCCAATCATGGTTGATAAATTCAATTTTCTTCCTTTTGCTGCAGGAAAGGGAAAGTGAAAGTGTTGGGGGGCACAGTCTGACTCCGCCACAGCCCCCATTCCTTCCTTCAGTCCCTTCTTCCCCTCCTCAGGGTCTCCCCAGTTCCTTCCCTGCTCAGGAGCTCCCTGACATCGCCGAGACAGGAATTGGGGCAGTGAGAATTTGAGGGGAAAAGGGAAGAAATGGAAATAAAGACAGGAAAAAGCGCCTGGGTGGGGGAGGGGGCACAGCGCCAGAGACCCTCGGAATCCCCCTGGGGTGACCCCCAGGCCATGAGGAGCCCGAGGGGGCTGTGCTGGGCCCTGGGTCACCCCAACATCTGAGGCACCCAGTGCAGGAGCTGTGACCCACATGCCCACCCAGCCACTGCCCATCCCTGGCACCCCCATTGCCCTGGGAACCCAACCATGGCACCCCCATTCCCTATGTCCCCCCAGCCTGGGACTGCCATTGCCCAGGATCTCCATGGCCCAGGACCCCCATTGCCGAGGAGCCCCCTCCCCTTGATTCCATCCCCTGCACCCTCCCTTCCCCCAGGACCTTGATTCCCCCAGGACCTCCATCCCACTGGGGACACCATCTTTGGCTCTACACACCCCTTGTGTCCCCAGTCGTGGGAATCCGGTGTCCTGCCATGTCCCCAGCCTGTCCCACCATATACCCGCCACGTCCCCACCCTGCCCCCAGCTTGTGGCCAGCCTGTCCCCACCAGGTGTCAAACACGCCTGAGTAAGAGATGTGACCTCGTTTCCTTCCCGTTTGGCCCAAGAGCCACCAACAGGGACAGGTGGCCCCGGCAGTGTGTGACAGCCAGCCTGGATGGCCGGGGACAGCGGGATGGCTGGGAAGGTGGCACTGCTGCTGTGGGGTGGAGCCCTGGGCACAGGGGTGACAGCCCAGGGATGGCCCTGGTGAGGCAGAGAGCAGTGGGTAGGGGGCATAGGGGGGCTGTGGGATCTCTGAAGTCCCCAATGCCTGCAGAGCCAGTTCTTGGGGGGAGAGACTGGTGTGACTGGGTTGTGGAGTGGCTGTGGGGACAGGAACAGGGGAACAGGAAAAGTGGAACAGGAACGTGGGGACAGGAATGTGGGGACAGGCAGCATGAGACTGGGGCAGGTGTGCGACAGGGAAAGGGGACAAGGGATGGAAGGGACCGAGACAAGAGGACAGGCACATGGGGTGGTGGGGACAAGAGCTTTGGGGCTGGTAGCAGTGACCTGTGTCCCCATGTCCTGCATCAGCCTGGGGTGGCCACAGTGTCCCCATCCCTGAGACCTCTGTACCTATCTGGTGCCCCCACACGGACAATTTGGGGACACCCCATGCCCTGGGTATCACTGTCCTGACCCAGCCCTGTCCTTTCTCCCTTCCAGCTCAGACCCTCAGCCTTGCTGGTGAGTCCCCAAGGGATGCCATATCCCCACCCTGTTCTCCCCAGCCACACACTGGTCCTGGCAGTCTGGTGTCCCCTGTCACCCGCAGGTGCTCAGACCACCCAGCTCCTCGTGGATCCCCCCTGGACACCAGCGGTGCTGTGGGACAGAGTGACACTGACCTGCCAGGGTTCGGGGACACCCAGTGGCACCACCTGGTACAAGAATGGGCATCGCTGGTGGCCGAATGCACCTGCCAGCTTCACTGTCTCCAAGAGTGGCACCTACATGTGTGACAAACCCGGCACTGGGCGCAGCCCCTCCGTGAGGGTCTCAAACGGTGAGGGAGGTTTGTGTCCCCAGCCTGGCACCCGCGGGGACCCTGAGGTCTCTGGGTGAGCTCTGCTGCCTGGGTCACCTCCCTGGTGTGACCAGAGCCTGTCCCCTGCACATGGGGACATCCCAGAGCATCCCAAGGTGAGGGGACTTCCCTGCTGGAATCGGGGACCCCTCGGGTGTTGGAGGTGACACAGTGGGGGGTCCTGGTGCCATCAGGACATGCCGGTGTGATGTGTCCCCACTTGTCCCCAGACCTGTTGGTGCTGCAGGTGCCAGCGCAGCCGCTGCTGGAGGGTGACACGGTGACACTGCGCTGCCGGGTCAGGGAGAGCTACTCTGTCACCTCGGTGTCCTTCTACTGCGAGGAGGAGGAACTGAGCTGGAAAGTCTCTGGGACCGAGCTGTCCCTGTCCCCCCTGCAGCTGAACCACAGTGGCAGCTATCGCTGCAAGGGCAGGGTGAGCTTCAGAAAATCACTGGTGTCAGAGTCGAAGCCAGTGACAGTGACAGTGACAGTGACCCCGCTCTGAACCTCCCCATGACCCTCACTGTCCCCTGGTGTCCCCCTCTCACAGGGATCCCAGTATCAGCGGTGTCCCTGTCGGTGCAGCCTCCCGGGGGACAGGTGGCACTGGGTGACAGCCTGGTGCTGAGCTGCACGGTGGCAGCGGGGACAGGTCCCCTGTCCTTCTCCTGGCACGGGGAGGGCTCAGGGACACTGCTGGGCACTGGCCCTGCCTGGACTCAGCAAGGTTGGGGACAATGATAGTGGCCACTACCAGTGCCGGGTCAGCGACGGAGACAGCACGGTTGAAAGTGACCCATTGATTGTCACAGTCCTGGGTGACCAGGACCCTCGGGCTGGGGGTGACCCCAAACACGGCATCCCCCATCGCGCCCTCATTTCCCTCCATCTCCACCCAAACCTGTTGCCAGCCCCTCCCCCAGCCTCAGCTCCGTCTCTGTCCCCGCAGTGCCCGTGGCCAATGCCACCATCACCCCTGGCCCCCCGGCACTCCAGGTGCACACAGGTGACCCCGTGACCCTGCGCTGCTCGGTGCAGGTGGGCTCAGCACCTGTCACCTTCACTTGGCTGCACAATGGGTGGGAGGTGGCCCAGGGTCCCCTCCTGGAGCTTGGGGACGTCGATGTGGGACATTCTGGCACCTACCAGTGCGTGGCCACCAACCAGCTGGATGAGCACCGTGTGTTCCGGGCACTCAGCCCAGAGCTGGCCCTGGAGGTGACACCGCGGGGACACTGGGGCAGAGGTGTCACAGGTGGGGGTCACGGGGGGTCACGGGGAGTGCAGGAACTTTGGGGTTCTTTGTGACCTCAATGTGTCCCTCTCTGTCCCTAGCAATGGCCGCAGGCATTGGTGGTTCCCTGTTGCTTCTGGTTCTGCTCCTGGCTGCCATCCTGGGCTGGCGCTGGTGGCACCGCACGGGTGGGTGACACTGGGGGATGGGTAGGGATGGGAACTCCCCTAGACTGGGAGAGCAATGTGGCAGCACCCACAGCCTCTTCCCTGGGTGGAGCTGAGTCCCCAGTGACCTTAGCTAGGCTCCTGTGGGGTTTGAGGTGGTGTTGGGATTTTGGGTTTTTTTCTGGGGTCCTGCGGGAATTGGGAGGGCTCCCCTTTCTGCCATATTTGGGTGCCCTGGTGGCTCAGAGGATCCCAAGTTTTGGGGTGGTTCAGGGGGTTTGGTGGTCATCAGGGATGCTCAGGGGTCCCGGGGGCAATCAAGGGTCCTGGGAGGTTTCAGTGGCCCCAAGGACCTCATTGTCAACCCCACTCCTCTTTCTTTTGCAGCCACCAGGAAGCCAGAGGACAGGTGAGTGGGGGGCTGCAGTCCTGAACCCCTTTTATCCCCACCCCCACAACGCCACAGCCACAGCCACCCCTTTATCCCTGCAGGGTCCCCTCGGCCCCCCCGGAGGATAAGGAGGTGCTTTACACCCAGGTCGTGAGCACCGCGAGGGCAGAGGGTGAGTACGGGTGTTAGGGACAGGGACAGGGACAAGGACATGTCACCCATGGGTGTCACCCGCCCCAGTCACTGCCTCTCGCAGGGCCCCCCCGTGCCACATCCCCCCAGGTGACCTATGCGGAGCTGCCAGGACCCCACGGGCGACAGCAGGACTCTGGTGACATCTACGACAATGTGCTGTGACACTGGGGACACTGGAGGCACTGTGGACACTGGGAGCACTGGAGATCCCCTCCCCTGGCCACCCCTCATGTGTGTCCCCTCCCCTGGCTCCCGTGGGACACAGGGGGTGGCCACCAGTGTGGAGGTCCCATGTGGGGTCTCTTTCCCCTCCCAGTGCTCCCAGTATCCGCAGAGGCTTTCCCATCCACTCCCTAGCTGCCGGCAGCTGGCCCTGTCCCCTCCCCGCCCGTGGCCACCACCCCTCTGTCCCTCTGAGCCCCACGGATTTGGGAAAACCCGCGCGGGACCAGCGCAGCGTGACCCGAAATGTCCGGAGCCGGCAGGGGGTGCTGGGGACACCCCGAGGGACACGAGGGACACCCCGGGGGACACGAGGGACACCCCGCAGCCCTGGAGAAGCCCCCGGCTCCGGAGGGACGGGTGGGGGAAAGGAGTTTTTCAGGTTTATTTTACTTCTTGTTTTCCGTTTTGATGGATAATAAATGCATTTATTTGCCCCAAATTGAGTCCGTTTTTCCCTTGACGGTGCTCAGGGATTGAGTCCTCCCCACCCTAATCCCAACCCTGCCCCCTCGGGGGGTCACGGGCTGGGTGACTGGGGTAGTGGGCTGGCAGTGGGGACAGGAGAGAGGGGACAGAAAGGTGGGGACAGTAATGGGGGAGTGGGGAGGCACCATGGGGCTGGGGCAGCTGTGGGGACAGGGACAGGGACAAGGGAACAAGGAGACAAGGACCATCCGGACGGGATATGGGGACAGGTGCTGTGGGGCTGGTGGGGGTGAGCTGTGCCAGCACGGGGTGGCCGTGGTGTCCTCATGTCTGGAGTGTCCACACTGTCCCCATGTCCTGCCTGAGCACAGGGTGATGGTGGTATCCCCATCCCTGAGAAATCCATGTCACTCTGTCCTCACCGGGACAATCTGGGGACAATGCCACACTACACCTCCCAGGTGCCACTGTCCCCGTGGTGCCACCCTCACCCAGCCTTCTCCCTTCTCCCTTCCAGCCCAGACCCTCAGCCTCGCTGGTGAGTCATCAGGCAGATGGCATGTCCCCATCCCGCTGTCCCCAGCTCTTTGCTGGCCCTGGCAGGCTGGTGTCCCCTGTCACCCACAGGTGCTCAGACCACCCAGCTCCTCGTGAAGCCCCCCTGGACACCAGCGGTGCTGTGGGACAGAGTGACACTGACCTGCTCGGGCTCGGGGACATCCGGTGACACCACCTGGTACAAAGATGGGCAGCGCTGGTGGCCGAATGCAGCTGACCACTTGATTATCCCCAAGAATGTCACCTACAGATGTTACAGACCTTGCACTGGGATCAGCCCCTCCGTGAGCGTCTTAAATGGTGAGGAGGATTTGTGTCCCCAGCCTGGCACCCGCAGGGACCCCGAGGGCTCCGGGTGAGCTCTGCTTCCTGGGTCACCTCCCTGGTGTGACCAGAGCCCGTCTCCTGCACATGGGGACATCCCAGAGCAGCCCAGGGTGAAGGGAGTTCCCTGCTGGAATCGGGGACCCCTGGGGTGCTGGAGGTGACAGAGTGAGGGCTTCCTGGTGCCATCGGGACATCCCGGTGTGATGTGTCCCCACTTGTCCCCACACTGGCTGTTGCTCCAGGTGCCAGTGCAGCCCCTGATGAGGGGGGACACGGTGACACTGTGCTGCCGGAGCTGGGAGAACTCCCCTGTCACCTCGGTGTCCTTCTACTGCGAGGAGGAGGAACTAGGGACATCTATCCATGGGACCGAGCTGTCCCTGTCCCCCCTGCAGCTGCACCACAGTGGTCACTACCGCTGCAGAGGCTTGGTGAGCATCACAACGTCACCGGTGTCGGAGCAGTCGAAGCTGGTGACAGTGACAGTGCACGGTGAGCACCCCAAAACCCCGACAGCCCCACAGCTCGGCACCCCACAGCCTGTACCCAGCATACTCAGGATCATCGTCTCCACCTCCCATCTCCTTCCCAGAGCTCTTCCTGGTGCTGGTGCTGGACCTGGAGGGTCCCCCCGAGCCCACCGAGGGATCCCCCCTGAATCTCAGCTGCCTCAGCACCCCCAGCCTCCTGCGGCCCTGAGCCCCCCTCCTGCACCTCTTCTACCGGGACGGGCAGTTGCTGGGGGGCCTGCAGGGGTCCCCGCAGCTCCTGCTGCCCGCCGTGGGGGTCTCCCACTCGGGCAGTTACAGCTGCGAGGTGCGCTCTGAGGCGGGGGCCATGCGGAAGAGCAGCGCCCGGCTCCGCGTCACGGTGCGCAGTGAGTGCGGGGATGGGCACGGCAACCCCACAGCCTCCCCGGGTCCCATATCAATGTCTCTGTGTCCCCATCTCTCACCAATAACCCTCATCCCTTCCCATGTCGTCACACCATCCTCTGCTCTTCCTTTCCTATCTGCCTATTAACACCTCTCCCCCAAGTCACTCACTGCTGTCTCTCCATAGTCATTGGGTCCATGTACCTCTTCGTGGGTCCCTTTCTCCCTCACTGGGGTCGCCTCCACTTTTCTCCAATCTCCCTCCACTTCCTTCCACTCCCTGTGTTCCCCATCACACCTGTGTCTCCCCACAGGGGTCACACGGTCTGGGGTGTCCCTGTTGGTGCAGACCCCCGGGGAATAGGTGGCACTGGGTGACCACCTGGTGTTGAGCAGTGCAGTGGCCACAGGAACAGGTCCCATGTCCTTCTCCCAGCACCGCTGGGCACTGGTCCTCGCCTGGAGCTGAGCAGGGCTGGGGACAAGGACAGTGATCACTACCAGTGCCAAAGTAGCCAAAGAGATAGCGTGGCTGATAGCCCTGCACTGAATGTCACTGTCTCAGGTGAGCGGGACCCTCGGGCTCGAGGTGACCCCACCCACGGCATCCCCAATTGCACCCATTACCCACCCATCCCCCCCACCGTGTTCCAGCCCCTCCCCTACCCTCAACCCCGTCTCTGTCCCTGCAGTGCCCGTGGCCAATGCCACCATCACCCCTGGCCCCCTGGCACTCCAAGTGCACACAGTTGACCCCGTGACCCTGCGCTGCTCGGTGCAGGTGGGCTCAGCACCTGTCAACTTCACCTGGCTGCGCGACGGGCACGAGGTGGCCCAGGGTCCCCTTCTGGAGCTTGGGGACATCGATGTGGGACATTCTGGCACCTACCAGTGCGTGGCCACCAACCAGCTGGATGGGCACCGCGTGTTCCGGGCGCTCAGCCCAGAGCTGGCCCTGGAGGTGACACCGCAGGGATACTGGGGCACAGGTGGGGTCACACGGGGTCACCGGTGTGTGCAGGACCCGTCAGGTGACAGGTGACCCCAATGTGTCATGTATTCCCTCTGTCTCCAGCAGTGGCTGTGAATGTCGGCAGGACTCTCCTGTTCCTGGTCCTGCTCCTGGCTGTCATTGGAGGCTGTCACTGGTGGCACAGCCTGGGTGGGTGACAGTGGGGGGGGACAGGGGTCCTGAAGTGCAGTGGGAAGTTCCCAGTTTTGGGGGTCAATGGGGCAGCGGTCAAAGCCTCTGAGTCCCCAGTGACCTATGCTTGAGGTCCTGGGGAGCTTGGGGGATTTTGGAGGGCCCTTGTCCATCCCAGAGAGGCCTTGATGAATACTGGGGTGGCACTGGGAGCTCCTGGGGTCTTTGCGGAGGTGTTTGTAGGACCATACAGTGATGTTAGGGGTTCTTCAGGGGTCCTGGGGAAGTCCCCCTGCATGCCAAGCTTGTAGTAATGGAGGCCTTGGTGGTGCATGGGGGTCCTGGAGGGAATCGGGGGTACAGTGAGGGCTCAGGGGGGATCAGATGCCCTGGGGACCCCAAGATCACACCTAACTGTCGTTGTTCGGACCCCCGAGGTTATCCCCGTTGAGGACAACGGCCCTCGGGCGCTGCAGTGGTCCGGCTCCTCGAGGCAGGAGAGACCCGGCTAGCGGTTGGGTTTTCTCTCCCTAGGGTCGGCGACTCGACCCTCTCTGCGACCACCCGACGGTGGCTCGCCCAATCCCAGGGTGCCCCGATTGGATTTGGAGGGACCCTTGGCAGGGTAGGGGCACAGTCCAGGCAGGCAGGAGGGGAAGGCGGCGATCCTCGCGAAACAAGACCAGTCCACGCGTTGAGGGTGAACAACAGTCCTTTATTCCGGGGCGCAAGCAGGGGAAGGAGCTGTTGTTGCCCTCGGGCAGAGGTCCGGCAGAGCCTCGGGTGCAAAGCACAGGCGAGTCAGTGGTCTGGAGCCTCCGACCGCGAGGGCAAGATGGCACCAAGGTTTTAAGGGGAGCCCCGGGGTTTCCTGGGGCGGGAACGCAGGGGCAGGGCCAATCAGGCCCGGGGAAGCATGACGGGCAGCAGGGGGAGCAAATGAGAAACAACAAGGGAGGGGATTACATGGAACCAATCAGGGGAGCCCGGCAACAGAACAGGCTAGAAGCAGGGAGGCAACAAGGGCGGAGAGAGGAGGGGTACAGCAAACTTTTAACCTATCAACTACAACAAAACTTTGTTGTGGGAGGAGGGAGGGCGGCTCAAGGCTCAGCCTCAACAGAGCCCCAAGAGATTGCGTCTCCGGTGACCTCGGCTTCCGCCACCTTGACCACTGTCAATGGGATTTCGCATTGGGCGGCACCGGGCTGCCGCCCCTCCACACCTAACCTCCTTTTCCTTGCAGCCGCCAGGAAATCCCAGGAGAGGTGAGTGGGGGGCTCTGGCCATGACTCCCCTTTCCCCCTTCCCCAGAGTGCTACTCCACACCTCTTTATCCCTGCAGGGGGAGGTGCTGAACACCCATGTGGTGAGTATCAAGCAGGCAGAGGGTGAGTACAGGGGAGGGACCAGGGACATGTCACCCACTGCAGTGTGCTAGTAGGATTTAGGGTATGCATATTAACACGAGCTGTATATAGTTCATGTTCTAGAAACCACTCCCTAGCTGAGTATATTATTTGCTTCCTGAGTTTGTACCCTCCTCTGCTGTAAACCATTGGTTGTACCCCCTTTTCCCCTCCTTATCTCCTCCCCTCTGGCTTTCCCTGGTTGGCTCCTTGGAGCTAACCACTCCCCTCCTCCCTCTCCTTTTAAGCCTCTGCATCCCTTTGTTCTTAGTTCGTACCCTCTGGTTCCTCACCCTTCTCCGCCCCTTGCTCTCTGTCCCTCTTCCTCTCCCTTTGCCCTGAGCCCGTGGATCTTTCATAAACTCCCTTGGAATCACAGACTGTGATCCTACACTTTTTTCTTTGCCGCGCTTCCACGAAGACTTGCGTCCCCAACCGCTCCACTGCCTGCCACGGTGCCACGTTTGCCCCCGGCATGTCTCGGCCACCGACGGCCCCCCCTCTTTGCAGCATGGGGTGGCCGCCCGTGAAACATGAGGCTGCGTTGCTGCAGTCACCCGTGGGTGCCACCCTCTAATTGGGTTCTCCCAGCTGATGTCTCTTGCAGGACTCCCAGATGGGTTCCCTGTGCTTCCTCTCCCCGGGAACCACAAGTGACCAACACGGAGCTGCTGAGATCCCGCAAGTGACTGCGAGGATTCAGTGACATCTATGAGAATGTGCCATTAAACTGGGGTGGCTGGGGGCACTGGGGGTCACTGGAGCTCCCCATCCGTGGGCACCCACACCTGTGTTTTTCCCCCCATGGCCCCCATGGGTGCCCAACCTGCCTGGGGAGGTGATGACGAGTAGGGGGGAACCCCATGTGGGGCTGCACAGTGTGTCCAGTGCTGCCCATTCTCCCTCCCAGTGCCAGGGGTACAGGACCCATTGCCCTGTTATTGGGACCAAAATACAAATTTTTTGTTATCCTGGGAGAAATGGTGTCTCTTTGTTAATCTCTATCTTGCTTTAGAAACCACATTCTCCAATTTCAGACTTCCCCTAAAAACTAGGGGCTGCTGCACCTCCCCCTTCCAACTGGAGGCACAAGAGGCCCAGTAGAACAGTGGAGTCAGGGCAAAATTCTGTAATTCGGGGTGACTATTCACTGCCTGCAGATGGTGAATTTTGGATTCTGAACTGAAGACTCAGTTTATAAAGAGAGGTGTCTGCCAAGGAAGGTATGAATCCTTCTGAGATGGAAAATATGACCCTCCTTCTCTCCAAATTATTATAATTTTTAAATTATGTGGCTTTCAGGCTCAGATATATTAAAAGAATAAGAGTTTTTGTTTAGAATAGTTAAACCAAGGCAAAGAAACAACAACAATGGCAGCAATAACAAAGAAAACCAGAAACCCAACAACAGCCTTCTGTCGGCCGTCAAGCACTTTCCCCTTCGGTGCAGTTACAGTCACAGCCAGCAGGGGTGCTGTTGGCTCCCGGCTGGGCAGGGCAGGTGTGATGATTCCCCCGCGGCTGCAGGGTGCGCTGTGGCGAGAGCTCAGCCGCCTCTCCACCTGGCAATGGCGGCTCAGGTGACAGAGAATGAGAGACAATGGCTTCCTTTGCGAAACTCACGGGGAGCAGCTGGTCTGAGTGCCACTGCGGGTAGTGAGCTGGACTGTAGCAGGAACCTCAGAGCAGTGGGCTGGAACAGCAGAGCTGAGCATACCCAGGGTGGGAAACAAAGTGTGGACAAAACTCTGAATCCCTGGCAAGAGCCACGGGGGTTGGGGCAGATGCAGGGTGTCGAGTGAAAGTGTAACAAAAAACTGCCACAACAGTGGCAGGAAGACAGCCAGGCTGGGCAGCTGCAGCTGAGCTCCCGCAAACAGCCGGGAGAAACTCCCTCTGGAGAAGGGAAGGTGGTAAGAGTCCTGGGTTTCCCCCGAGGCACCGAAGCAGATGGTGAGGGTCGCTCCCAGTGAGGTTTGGTGTTGGAAACATCCCAGTTCAACAGCTGCTCTTATGAGCAAAGGCTCACCCATGGTAAGGAGAAGCAGTGAAGGACAAAACTCTGCAGTAGCAGTGAATTCTCACCTCAGGCACAGCCCAGCACCAAGAGCACAAACATCTCTCCTGCCATCCCCCTGAGAGCAAGAGAGCAAGAGATCAAGAGAGCGCTGAGAGGGCTGAGCCCAGCCCCTGACCCCCAGCCAAGTCTCACCGTATCTTTGCACTTCCCAAGAGAAAACCTCCCTGCTAAGAGACTGCAGCAAACTGCACTCCTTCCCTCTCCTCCGCATCCTGGCTACATCTTTTGTCTCTTAAGTACTCCTCCTTCCCATCTCTTAGGCAACAAATGGGGAAAAAATTCCCTGAGAGAGAGAGGGAGAGAGAGAGAGAGGGAAAGAAAGAAAGAAAGAAAGAAAGGAAGAAAGGAAGGAAGGAAGGAAGGAAGGAAGGAAGGAAGGAAGGAAGGAAGGAAGGAAGGAAGGAAGGAAGAAAGAAAGAAAGAAAGAAAGAAAGAAAGAAAGAAAGAAAGAAAGAAAGAAAGAAAGAAAGAAAGAAAGAAAGAAAGAAAGAAAGAAGAAAGAAAGAAAGAAAGAAAGAAAGAAAGAAAGAAAGAAAGAAAGAAAGAAAGAAAGAAAGAAAAGAAAGAAAGAAAAGAAAGAAAAGAAAGAAAGAAAGAAAGAAAGAAAGAAAGAAAGAAAGAAAGAAAAGAAAGAAAAGAAAGAAAAAGAAAGAAAGAAAGAAAGAAAGAAAGAAAGAAAGAAAGAAAGAAAGAAAGAAAGAAAGGAAAGAAAGGAAGAAAGAAAAGAAAGAAAAGAAAGAAAAGAAAGAAAAGAAAGAAAAGAAAGAAGGGAAGGAAAAAATCCTAACGTTCAAGAGGAGGTCCATCCAGAGCCACAAGACTTCATGGTTTGCTTTTGCATCCCACAGCAGCGTTTGCTGTGGATTATACAGAGTTTGTAATCTCCCTGAGTGTTCTCTCTCTTCTGGGCAGCAACCCCAGAAGAGCAGCACCCCACAAGGAAGACTTTTGTGGTCCATATTTAGGAACTCTTCCCATTTTTCTCATTCCCACCCTGAGACTTCATTTACTTCCCATGGATTCTGCTCCCAAAAATGGAACAACTCTGCCCATCCTTGGACCACTGCACAGGAATCTGTGGAAATGCCCGTGTGTCCCTCAGGGTTTGATTGCCTGGTAAATCCCCTCCATCCTGCCATGAGTTCCCCTGCCTGGGCACTCTCTGCTCCTGCTCTCACCCCCAGGTTCCCAGGATCCATGTGTTGAGCCCCTGATCAATATTTCAACACTTTTCCCTCTCATCTGGCAGCCACAGCCAGAAACCAAACGTTCTATCTGGGAGGTTCCGAATGGCTACAGGTTTTGTACAGGAAGGAGGAGGCTCCAGATCAGGTTGTTGAGCCGATTGTTGTTGTCTTTGCAGGAGTTCTGGGGCTCTCTCAGTCACCTGGACAGAGGGACAAAATGATCAATTGCTGCATTTCAGGACTGGTTCCCTCACAGCTGCCCCTGGACGGTTGGTTTCCACCCAGCCCTGCTCTGAAAACCATCAAAGGCCCTCACAGAGCCACTGCTTGAGCTCCAGTTGGTTTCTGTGCTTCTTGCAGGGCTGAGCAAACCACAGTCAGGCCTTTTTCCCCCACAAAATTCTCACCTTTGAGCAGCTCTAAAACTGTGAGAATCAAAGGGGGCCAAGGGGGCAGGTGGGAGCCTCAGGTGCTGGCTGCCCCTGGGGCTGGCCAGAGCAGGGCTGGCCAATGCCCATCCCTGTGCAGTGGGGCTGTGCCATGGCTGAGCCCCACACTTGGATTGACAGAGGTCCCAATGCTGTGCCACCTTTGGGACAGGCAGGACTCAAGGAATGTGCAGGGACACTTCCAGATCTGCCCTCCCCCAGACCAGGATCCTCCCGTCCAGGATGCGTCACCCCCTGGACTGGATTCTCCCAGGACATGTCACCCCCAGAACAGCAACCCCAACGGTACAGGATCCACCTGGATGTGCCCCCCAGGACAGAAACACCCCCTCATCTGACTCTTAGTGTAAAGAGCCTCTTCCTTCTGCTGCAGGAAAGAGAAACTGAAAGTGTTGGGGACACAGCTGGACACCCCCATCCCCCACAGCTCCCCCAAACCTCCCTGCAGCCCCCACACTCCATTCCTCCCCTGGGTGCTCCCAACCTGTTACCTGCTCAGGTGCTGCCTGGGATCGCTGATCCATGAACTGGGAGGGAATGTGTTTACAAAAGTGAGGAAATAAGAAAAAAATAGAAATAACAAGAGGAAAAAGTCCCAGTGTGGGAAGCACAGACCCAGAGCACCATGGGAACCCCCTGGTGTTCCTCTCAGACCACGAACACCATCAGGGTCTGTGATTTTGTCTGGGTCACCCTGAAATCTGAGGCACCCAGTGCAGGAGCTGTGACCCACATGCCCACCCAGTCACTGCCCATCCCTGGGACACCCAACCCCCTGGGAATCCAACTATGGGATCTCATTCCCTAGGTTCCCCTCCTGGTGACCCCCATCCCTGCATGCCCATTTCCCAGAACCTCCATTTCCCAGCATTGCCCTCCCCTTGATCCCATCCCATGGGCTCCACAGTCCTCCCAGACACCCCGTAGCTGGGCCCACATCACATCACCCCAAATCCCTGGGGTCCATGTTCCTCTGGGACCCCCATCTCTGGTTCCCCCCACCCACATGGACCCCAGGGATTCCCCAGGATGCCCATCCCCTGTGTATTGCCTTCCTCAGGAGCCCCATTGCTACAGCATCCCCATTCCCCAGGGACCCCATTCCTGTGCCCCCCTGTTCCTCTGGACACCCATCTTTAGCTCTCCCCAACCCTGGAGTCTCCCACTCGTGGGAAACCCATGTCCCACCATGTCCCCACCATGTCCTCACCCAGCCCGCAGCCTGTCACCACCCTGCCCCCACCATGGGCCATCAACACGTGGGACAAGATGTGAACTCGCCTCCTTCCTCTTTGGCCCAAGAGCCACCAGCAAGGGGACCGGATGCCCCGGCCCTATGTGACAGCCAGCCCAGATGGCTGGGGACACCGGGATGGCCAGGAAGGTGGCACTGCTCCTGTGGGGTGAGTACCCTGGGCACAGGGCTGATGCCCCAGGGATGGGTCCTGGTGATGCAGAGAGCAGTGGGGAGAGGGCACAGGGGAGCTGTGGGGTCCTCTGAGGTCCCCAGTGTCAGCAAAGCCAGTCCGTGGGGGTGGACACTGGTGTGGCTGGGGAAGTGGGGTGGCTGTGGGGACAGGAATGGGGAAAGAGAAGTGGGAGGACTGAGGTGTGAGGAGTGGCATCATGGGGCTGGGGCAGCTGTGGGTACAGGGGACAGGGAAAAGGGGAAGCTCAGCAAGGGGCCGTGCAGACAGGTGCCATCAAAATGGAATCTTGGGCACAGGGCCATGGGGATGTGGCTGTGGGGACAGGGGCCGTGGGGTTGTTGGGGGAACTTGTGCCATCATGGTGGTGTCCCCATGGCCAGGGTGTCCACAGTGTCCCGATGTACTGCCCCAGCCCAGGGTGGCCAAATGTCTCCATCCACGAGACCTCTGTGCCACCAGGTTGTCCCTGCAGGCACAGTGTGGGGACAGCTTCTATAACCTGTCCCCTGGTGCTGCTGTCCCCATGGGGCCACCCCCACCCAGCCCCTCTCCCTTCTCCCTTCCAGCTCAGACCCTCAGCCTCGCTGGTGAGTCCTCAGGAGGATGCCATGTCCCTGCCCTGCTTTCCCCAGCTCTGGGCTGGCCCTGGCAGGCTGGTGTTCCCTGTCACCTGCAGGTGCCCAGACCACCCAGCTCCTCGTGGATCCCCCCTGGACGCCAGCGGTGCTGTGGGACAAAGTGACACTGACCTGTCAGGGCTTGGGGCGCCCTGGTGCCACCACCTGGTACAAGGATGGGAGTCGTTGGTGGCAGAAGGGACCCAACCACCTCACTGTCAATGAGATTGGCACCTACAGATGTGACAGACCCAGCACTGGGCACAGCCCCTCTGTGAGAGTCTTAAATGGTGAGGGGTAAGATGTGGATGGTGTTTCCCCTGAGGGCTCTGAGGGCTCAGGGTAGCCTTGCACCCCTCAGTGCCCCCTGGGGCCCCCTGGTGTGACAGGACCCCCCTGTCCCACAGACTGGCTGGTGCTGCAGGTGCCAGTGAGGGTGCTGCTGGAGGGGGACATGGTGGCACTGCGCTGCCGGGTCTGGGAGGACACATCGGTCACTGGAGTGCTCTTCTACCATGAGGACAAAGAGCTGAGAGAGCCTCTCCATGGGACCGAGCTGTCCCTGTCCCCCCTGCAGCTGCATCACAGTGGCAGCTACCGGTGTGGGGGATGGGTGGGCTCTGGGAATTTACTGTGGAAGAAGTCAGAGCCGGTGACAGTGACAGTGCACGGTGAGCAGCCCCACAGCCACATCTGATACCCTGACACCCCACATCCAGCCCAACCTGCCCTGCGACCCCAATACTGAACAGCCCAAAACTCCCAAAGCCTCTCATCGGTAGACGCCAAATCACACTCCCAACCTCCCCTACCTCCTTCCCAGAGCTCTTCTCAGTGCCGGTGCTGGAGCTGGAGGGTCCCCCTGAGCCCACCGAGGGGTCCCCCCTGAATCTCAGCTGCCTCAGCACCCCCAGCCCCCTGCGGCCCCGAGCCCCCCTCCTGCACCTCTTCTACCGGGACGGGCAGTTGCTGGGGGGCCCGCAGGGGTCCTCGCAGCTCCTGCTGCCCGCCGTGGGGGTCTCCCACTCGGGCAGTTACAGCTGCAAGGTGTGCTCCGAGGGGGGGGCCGTGCGGAAGAGCAGCGCCTGGCTCCGCGTCACGGTGCGCAGTGAGTGCGGGGATGGGCACGGCAACCCCCACAGCCTCCCCGGGTACCCCAGCTCTGCCCGTGTCCCCCCAGCCCTCCCTGAAACCTTTCCCGGCTCCCCTCATCCCTTCACAGGTCTCTCCCCAGATCACCCTCCCTGACCTGTGTCTCCCCATTCTTCCCCAACATCCTGCTTGAGTCCTCTCAGCCCCACCTGAAGACTTTCATCCCTTCCCTGGTTCTTTCCTGGGTCTCCCAATCCTTTCTCAGATCCCATCCCGGGTTCCCCACCCCTGTCTGGGTACCCCTATCCCTCCCTGGCAACCTCCCCGGGTCCCCTCCCTCCCACTCTGAGGTTCCCCCATGGTCCTCAGGTCCCCACATCCCCCTCTGGTTCCCAACAGCCCCCCCTGGAGTTCCCCCATCCCTCTCCATGTGTCTCTGCCCTGAATCCCCCATCCTCACTGGGGTCTCTTCCCAGGCTCCCCCCCCATTTCTGCACCTCCTTCTCCCTCCCTGGGGTCCTCCCACCCCTCTCCAACCCTCCCTGTGTCCCTCCCTGTCTCCATATCCCTCCCTGTCCCCTGCTGTCCCCTGTTCTCTCCTGGTGTCCCCACTCCCTCACTGTCCGCTTCTGTCCCCTTCTCACAGGGATGCCAGTATCAGGGGTGTCCTTGTCAGCACAGCCACCCAATGGACAGGTGGCACTGGGTGACAGCCTGGTGCTGAGCTGTGCAGTGGCCGCAGGGACAGGTCCCCTGTTGTTCTCCTGGCACCGGGAGGGCTCAGGGGCACCACTGGGCACTGGACCCCGCCTGGAGCTGAGCCATGTTGGGGACAAGGACAGTGGGCACTACCAGTGCCGGGTCAGCGATGGGGACAGCACAATTGAAAGTGACCCATTGATTGTCACTGTCCTGGGTGAGTGGGGCACTTGGGTTGGGGGAGATCCCACCCATGATATTGTCATCCCCCCCATCCCCTCCCCCCACACCTGATGCCATCCCCTCCCCCACCCTCAGCCCCGTCTCTGTCCCCGCAGTGCCCGTGGCCAATGCCACCATCACCCCTGGCCCCCCGGCACTCCAGGTGCACACAGGTGACCCCGTGACCCTGCGCTGCTCGGTGCAGGTGGGCTCAGCACCTGTCACCTTCACCTGGCTGCACGATGGGCAGGAGGTGGCCCAGAGTCCCCTCCTGGAGCTTGGGGATGTTGATGTGGGACATTCTGGCACCTACCAGTGTGTGGCCACCAACCAGCTGGATGAGCACCGCGTGTTCCGGGCGCTCAGCCCAGAGCTGGCCCTGGAGGTGACACTGCAGGGACACTGGGGCACAGGTGGGGTCATATGGAGTTGCTCTGGGGGTTCAGGACTTCTGGGATGACAGGTGACCCCAATGTGTCTCTGTCTCTTTCCTGCAGTGGCCGCAGGGGTTGGTGGTTCCCTGTTGTTTCTGGTTCTGCTCCTGGCTGTCATCTTGGCCTGGCGCCGGTGGCACCACCTGGGTGGGTGACAATGGGGTCATGGGGGTCCCTGGTAGCCGTAGGATTTGGGGGTCTATAGCCTGACTTGGGGTGGGGCTTGGCCCCCAGTGACCTTGGCTGGGTTCCTGTAGGGTTTGGGGAGATGCTGGGGGGTCGTGCAGGGTTGCTGGGATTCTTTCAGGGGTTCTGGAGCAGTTCGGAGGGCTTTGGGGTTTTGAGCCTGAGTTGGTTGGTGACACTGCGGGGGTTCATGAATTCTGGGGCCCTTCAGGGATACTCAGGGATCCTGGTGGGAATTGAGGGTGCAATGGGGTTCAGGATTCCTGAGTGTGGTCATGGCCCTGGGACCCCACAGTCACCCCCTGATCTTTCCTTTGCAGCCTCCAGGAAGCACCAGGAAAGGTGAGTTGGGGGCTCCAGCCATGACACCCCTATTACTCCCAGCCCCACAATTCTCCATCTCCTGCCATACACCCCCTTATGCCAGCAGGGTCCCCCCGGAGCCCCCAGCCCCCCCAGAGGAGGAGGAGGTGCTGTACAGCCATGTTGTGATCACCAAGCAGACAGGCAGTGAGTACAGGTTGGGAGGTGACAGTGACACGTGACTCACAGGTGTCACTCCCTACCTTGGTCCCCCAAAACTGGTGTCTCTTTCAGGGTCCCCCAGCATCACCCCACCCAAGGACCCCCAGGTGACCTACGCAGAGCTGCCGAGATCCCATGGGCAACGGCGGGAATCCAGTGACATCTATGAGAATGTGCTGTGACAATGGGGGACACTGGGGGGCATGGGGGGACACTGGGAGCACTGGGTGACACTGGGGGCACTGGAGATCCCCACCCATGGGCACCAACACCTCTGTGCGCTTCCCCTATAAACCAGGGGCTGCTGCCACCCACCCCCCCAGGTGAGGCACAAAAGGCAGAGATGCCAAAGGGCTGAGAGAAGAACAATTTCCTGCAAACAGCAATGACACAAGAAAACCAACAGCAACAGCAACAAGATTCAGAATCAAAAGGGTCACAAAAGGAATGATTTCCAGGGAAAGCCCCAACAAGGAACAAACCCCACATGCTGCCCCCAGCACGATTCCCCCACCAGGAGGAACCTGGCAGGGCTCTGGACCTTCATTGCTTTGATGGCCAAAGCAGCCTTCAGGAGGCTCGGGATTCTCTTCTCCTCTGTCTCTAAACCCTCCTCTGCTGTGTTCTCCCACACTATGATGTCACCAAGGCACTGTGGGTGTTCCAGAGTCTCCCCCTGTCTCAGTTTGAAAGACAGGTGTCTGCTAAGAGAGGTTGAACCCTCCCTTAGGACAGAGAACGTGATTTCCCCTCCCTCTGAATTATTTTAATTTTGAAAATCAAGGAATTTCAGGCAAAGGTAAGGGAAAAGGAATAACAGTTCTTTACTAGTATCTATAAACAAACAATTACAATAATAGCAACCACAAATAGACCCAGAAACCAATGGCAGATGACTTTTGAGCTGCCGAGCTTTTTCCCATGTGGTGTAATCACAATTGCCAGCAGCAGGGGCGCTGTTGAGCTCCCGGCCGGGCAGGGCAGGTGCGATGACTGCCGAGTGGCTGCAGGTGGCGCTGTGGCGCGGGGTCAGGTCAGCCTCACACTGCTGGTAATGGCAGAAGAGGCTGAGAAAGCAGGCAGGGCAGCAAGCAGCTCGGAGCGACGAGCAGGGCGGCAGAGGGGAGCAAGGGGCTGGCTTTCCCAGCTAGCCAGCGAGGTAGCAAGAGCTCCGCAGTCACAGCAGACACCGCAGTCTTGTGCGGCAGAGCGGGGAGGGCGGCAGGGACAGCCAGACCCCCTGTCAACTGCTGTGAGAAAATGCAGCCAGGGAAAAGCGCACTTCCCAGTGGGAAAGAGGTTAAATCTAAGCTCACCCAGCCAAGAGGAGAAAGGCAGAGCCCAGCTGGATTTTCCTGTGGTCGCAGCCAGAAGCAAAGAGCAGCCTCTCCTCTAGGTGTCCGGATGACCAGAGTGCCAGTTCCAAAGGCCAGTTCCTGCCTTACCCTGCCCAGCCCAAGCACAGCCTTTTGTCTCTTACAAAAGAGTTGATGGCTCTAATCACCCAGCTATTTGATGCTTAGTAACAGGAATGGAGAAAAAAATTCCAAGGCTCCCCAACCTCTCATACCCCTTTTCCAGGGCAGTTGGGATCAATCCATGGCACAGGGTGGGCTGTCAGAGACAGGAGCAGTTTGATGTCTGGAGACATTTTGGAACACCTGTGTGTGATAGGGGGTTGGTCAGGCCTTATGTTGGGTGTGATAGGGTCCTGTGTCCATCAGTCTGTCAGCCATGGCACACTGGGGACAGTGTGATGCTCTGTCCAACCCAACTCCTGAGTGGCCAAGTGACTGGAAGTCCCACCTGGGGGGAGGGCCCATGGTGGCCCAGGGGCTTAAAAGGCAGAGCATGAAGTGGTCACATGTCTGACCCTGCTTTCTCTTGGAATGTGTGTCCCATCCACACTGGAACCCTGGATTTGGCAGCTGTCTTGGTTTAAAAGACAAATGTCTGCCAAGGTGGGTGGGAATAATCTTAGAATGGAAAGAAGATGCCTCGCTCCAAATTATTATAACTTTGAAAATTTCAGGGCTTCCAGGCCTAACTGTAGAAAAAGGAAGAACGGTTCTTTACTAGAAAATAAAGAGAACAGAAGGGATCAAACAACACAATAACAGAAGCTTCCAACCTGCTCAGAGCTGTTTTTCCTTATTTGGTGTCAATATGACCACGGCCAGCAGGGGGCGCTGCAGGGATCACTCAAGCCAGCAGGGGGCGCTGCAATCCCAGCTGGATCCCCTCGGCAGCCATGGCAGCCTCAGGCTCAGCAAAGAGGGGAAATCGCTCCTTTTGCAATCTCTCAGCACCAATCAGTCCCGGCAGCTCCACCGGCAGTGGGCAGAAGTGGTGAAGGCTGCAGCTCAGATCGCAGTGCCGAGGGGCAGTGCAGCAGTGTCCTGGCCAGACACACACCCTGTGCAACACACACACACACTGCTCTCCCCGATCCCGAATGGAAGGAAGGAAGCACCCACCCCTCAGCTGAGTCTCAGCTGCACAACAGCACCTCTCATGGCATTACGGCACAATTCCCCAAAACCCACAGCCTTTCACTCCCTTTCCCTCAGTGTGCAATTCTCCAGTCCAGCAGTGACAGCCCCTGATGACAGCCAGGAGCAGAACTAGGAGCAGGAGGGTCCTGACAGCACCCAGGGCCACCGCTGAGGACAGAAGGGGTCACAGCAGGGTCACCTGTCACCGTGGGGATCCTGCAATCCCCCATGACCCCGTATGACCCCACCTGTGCCCCAGTGTCCCCGCAGTGTCACCTCCAGGGCCAGCTCTGGGCTGAGCGCCCGGAACATGCGGTGCCTGTCCAGCTGGTTGGTGGCCACGCACTGGTATGTGCCAGAATGTCCCACATCGATGTCCCCAAGCTCCAGGACAGGACCTTGATGATGCCCAGTCTGTTGGGGAGGGGCTGTGGGACGTTGGGGTGTGATCTGTGGGGTTCTGGCTGTGGGGTGCTCACCGTGCACTGTCACTGTCACCATCGCTGTCACCGGCACTGACTCCTCTGTCAGTGAGCCCTGAGCTCACGCAGTCCCCGCTGCGGTGGCAGCAGCTGCAGAGGGCAGGGACAGGACCCCCCCGGGCTGTGTCACTCGCCAGGGCAGCCCCGCCCCTGAAACAAGAAAGGGAAATGAAGAGAGGAAAGAGCCCCAGGCTGGGGTGGGGGAAGGACAAGGGAATCCCCTAAAGGGGGGCAGGGTCAGCAGGACAGTCCCAGCTCAGCTGGAGGGACTTTTCCGTCTCAGACCCGGGGAGGGGCTGAGAGGACAGGAGTGACAATGGTCCCTTTGGACCCCCACCCTTGGCCCCCCTGCCCATTCCCCAGGACCCCAATCTCCTGTGATTGCCCTCCCAGGAAACCTTCTTCAGCCGCTATTCCCGTGGGATCCCTTTTCCCAAACCCCATTCCTGGGACACCCCAGTTCCCTGGGACACCCCAGTTCCCTGGGACACACATCCTTGGCTCCCCATTTTCCCTGAGCCTGAACTCCTGGGTCTCCCATGTCCCCACTGTGTCCTAGCATGTCCCAGCATATCCTTGCTATGTTGCCACCATGTCCCCATCATGTGCACAGCCTGTCACCAACCCAGCCCCCACCAAGGGCCACCTACATGTGGGTACAAGATGTGACCTCACTTCCTTCTCCTCTGGCCGAAGAGCCACCAACAGAGACAGGTAGCCCCAGCAGTGTGTGACAGCCAGCCCAGATGGCCAGGGACACCGGGATGGCCGGGATGGTGGCACTGCTCCTGTGGGGTGAGTGTCCTGGGCACAGGCCTGATGCCCAGGGATGGCCCTGGTGAGGCAGAGAGCGGTGGGGAGGGGGCACAGGGGGGCCGTGGGTTCTCTGAGGTCCCCAGTGCCAGCAGAGCCAGTCCGTGGGGATGGACAGTGGTGTGACTGGGTTGTGGAGTGTGGACAGGAACAGGGGGACAGGAATTTGGGGACAGTGATGTGGGGACAGAGACAAGAGGACAGGCACCATGAGGTAGTGGGGACAAGAGCTTTGGGGCTGGTGGCAGTGCCATCTCAGGCTGTCCACAATGTCCCCACGTCTCGCATCAGCCTGGAGTGGCCACAGTATCCCCATCCCTGGGACATCCGTGTCACTCTGGGTGTTCCCACAGGGACAGTTTGGGACACGCTTTGCCCCGGGTGAAGCTGTCGCCTCAGGGCCACCCTAACACAGCCCTGTCCTTTCCCCCTTCCAGCCCAGACCCTCAGCCTCGCTGGTGAGTCCCCAAGGGATGCCATGTCCCCATCCCGCTGTCCCCAGCCCTGTGCTGGCCCTGGCAGGCTGGTGTCCCCTGTCACCTGCAGGTGCCCGGATCACCCAGCTCCTCATGGATCCCCCCTGGACACCGGCGGTGCTGTGGGACAGAGTGACACTGACCTGCCAGGGCTTGGGGACACTCAATGCCACCACCTGGTACAAGGATGGGCAGCGCTGGGGGAAGGAGGAAAGGGATCAGTTCCTTGTGACAGAGAAAGGAACCTACAGATGTGACAGACCTGGCGCCAGGCGCAGCTCTGCCATGAGAATCTTAAATGGTGAGGGAGGTTTGTGTCCCCAGCCTGGCACCTGTGGGGACCCCGAGGGCTCTGGGTGAGCTCTGCTTCCTGGGTCACCTCCCTCGTGTCACGAGAGCCAATCTCTTGCAGATGGGGACATCCCAGAGCATCCCAGTGCAAGGGGACACCCGTGCTGCAATGGGGGACCCTTGGTGCCTCCCAGTGCCATTGAGACCCCGTGGTGAACCCTGTGGTGTGACAGGACCCTCCTGTCCCCCAGACTCATTGGTGTTGCAGATGCCAGCATGGGTGTTGCTGGAGGGGGACACCATGACACTGCACTGCCGAGTCAGGAAGGATGATTTTGTCACGATTGTGCGATTTTACAAGAACTGGAAGGATCTGACTGGACCCCTCAATGGGACCGAACTGTCCCTGTCCCCTTTGCAGCTGCACCACAGTGGCAGCTACCACTGCAGGGGCTGGGTGAGCAATGAGCTGACACAGTGGGTGCAGTCGAACCTGGTGACAGTGACAGTGCACGGTGAGCACCCCACAAACGGAACTGTGATACCCTGATATCCCCACACCTCACAGATTACACCCCACAGCCCCACAGCCCCTCCCCAATAGACTGGGCATCATCATCCACCGTATCCCATCTCCTTCCCAGAGCTCTTCTCGGTGCCGGTGCTGGAGGGTCCCCCCGAGCCCACTGAGGGGTCCTTTCTGAATCTCAGCTGCCTCAGCACCCCCAGCCCCCTGCGGCCCCGAGCCCCCCTCCTGCACCTCTTCTACTGGGACGGGCAGTTGCTGGGGGCCCGCAGGCGTCCCCGCAGCTCCTGCTGCCCGCCGTGGGGGTCTCCCACTCGGGCAGTTACAGCTGCGAGGTGCGCTCCGAGGGGGGGGCCGTGCGGAAGAGCAGCGCCCGGCTCCGCGTCACGGTGCGCAGTGAGTGCGGGGATGGGCACGGCAACCCCCACAGCCTCCCCGGGTCCCATATCAATGTCTCTGTGTCCCCATCTCTCACCAATAACCCTCATCCCTTCCCATGTCTTCTCAGCATCCTCTGCTCTTCCTTTCCAATCTGCCTATTTACATCTCTTCCCCCAGTCACTCACTGCTGTCTCTCCATAGTCGATGGGTCCATACACCTCTTAGCGGGTCCCTTTCTCCCTCACTGGGGTCACCTCCACTTTTCTCCAATCTACCTCCACTTCCTTCCACTCCCTGTGTTCCCCATCCCACCCATGTTCCCCCGCAGGGGTCACACTCTCTGGGGTGTCCCTGTCGGTGCAGACCCCCGGGAGACAGGTGGCACTGGGTGACCAGCTGGTGTTGAGCAGTGCAGTGGCCACAGGAACAGGTCCCCTGTTGTTCTCCCAGCACTGCTGGGCACTGGTCCCCGCCTGGAGCTGAGCAGGGCTGGGGACAAGGCCAGCGATCACTACCAGTGCCAAAATAGCCCCAGAGATAGCGTGGCTGATAGCCCTGCACTGAATGTCACTGTCTCAGGTGAGCGGGGCCCTCGGATTCAGGGTGACCCCACCCATGGCATCCCCAATTGCACGCATCCCACACCCATCCCCCCCCCCACGACATGTTCGATCCCCTCCCCCAGCCTCAGCCCCGTCTCTGTCCCCGCAGTGCCCGTGGCCAATGCCACCATCACCCCTGGCCCCCCGGCACTCCAGGTGCACGCAGGTGACCCCGTGACCCTGCGCTGCTCGGTGCAGGTGGGCTCAGCACCTGTCACCTTCACCTGGCTGCACAATGGGCACGAGGTGGCCCAGGGTCCCCTCCTGGAGCTTGGGGACATCGATGTGGGACATTCTGGCATCTACCAGTGCGTGGCCACCAACCAGCTGGATGAGCACCGCATGTTCCGGGCGCTCATCCCAGAGCTGGCCCTGGAGGTGACAGCAGAAGCAGGGGGGCCTGACGTGGGGTATGCCGCAGGAGGTGTTTTTGGAGTGAAAAACTCCACGAGCACCCTGCAGGCTGGGAGGAGCTCCGTGACGGTGAACTCGCGGCGCGAAATATTATTAAGAAGTTTGTTCCCAACTATTTCCCAGAAATCTTTAGTAAAGACGACGGAACGGTCCGCGTTTGGAAAATTAATTAAGGTCCATTCTAAGAGGTTTTTTAGCTCCTGTTTAGGTAAATTATTTGGAGTGGAGCTCAATAGGTGTTTAAGTTGTTTATAGAGATCTCTATCGTGTGCACTATGGGTTTGACCTATGGTGTGTCTACAGGGGTGCTTACCTGGTGCCACAGGGGGGATCGTCCTCAGAGCGCCATCTCGCTCAGGACTTTCAGGTTTCGTTTAAGAGCTTTGGGTTTTGGCGTTGCTGGGCAGCGACTTTCCCCGCTCGGGACTCTGCGTCCCAGTTCCGTTTAAGAGCTCCGTGTTTGGCATTGCTCGGCAACGACGTTCCGTGCTCGGGACCTCGTGGGTACGGTAGCGCTCAGAGCATCCACGGAGAGGGGTTTTACAGGGAGAAGCTGGGTCAGTCGTCCAACCACGTTATGGCGCCATCTGTAAGAATTGACTCCGTGGGGTTTAGCTATGGGGGTAAAAACAGAGATGAGAGATCTTCAAAGCACGAGGGTTTATTGCGAAATAGAGTGGGGGTGAGAGGCCTGCTGAGTCGCAAGATGCGACTCCAAGCAGGCCAGCAGAAGGGGAGAGAGAGAGAGAGAAAAAGAGAGAGCGATTTGCCGCTTACAATACAATAAATTGTCTTCTCTGTTGAATATTCAACTCTTCTTTAACCAATCTAAGACAAACTACAACTCCTACAGCATTTTTGTGATGATATAAGAAGATTCTTCCTATAAGAATCATCACATTACCATATAGGGTCATGTTTCAAACCTTAAAAAAACTGCCTTTTTTGGGATTTCTATCAGGCAGGTAGGGTCTGCTCTGACCCTTGGACTTGCCTGGGCAGAGGGCATTGTTCTATCAAGAACCTGCCTTGGTCATACCATTGTTCTCTTAGTTACTCTACAACTTGAATCTTGTTTTCATTTCAATCTCGCTTATATTTTCCATATTCTCATCATCTTTTGCAAGGCCATCATATCTGTAAGGCCTTCCTATTTCATCTTCCCTAACAGTCCTGCTTTCCCCACCCCATGGGGTCCTGGCCACTTCCTCAGGTTTTTCCTATTGGTTCCTGTATGCTAACTCTGCCCAGGTCCTGGCCGCTCTCTTGGGTTTTCCCTAGTTGTTCCTGTACCCTAACTCCACCCATGTACTGCCCCTGTGCCCAGAGATCATTGGCTATGTACTTTCCCTGCCCCCTCTGTTTCCCTAGAAAATTCCTCACCCTCCGCCATATTGTTTTCTATGCACATATAGTCCATGCAGGTGCGTCTATGCATGTGGATGTCTGTGCACATGGGTCTGTGCAAGTGAGGTCTTTGCCCATGAGGCATCTCTGCCTCTGGGGCACCATGTGAATAAACAGCTTCCATGGACACCATGTGTAGACCCTCCTCAACTCCTTTACCACCACTCTTTGTGGAACAGCAGACAAAAGCAGAGCTAGCCTTATGGCTCCCTGGCCGGGTAATTCGCAGTGACCAGCCCTCGGAGGGAGAGCTTGGTGCACTGAGGCACTGACCTGGGCTGGGCAGAGACGCTCTCTGGTAAGATCTGCTTTAACATCCTTTAAACCACAACACTGCCCCAAACCCCTTTATCCCTGCAGGGCCCTCCTGGAGCCCCTGGCACCCCCAAAGCAGGGGCAGGTGGTGAGTATCGAGCAGGCAGAGGGTGAGTACAGGGGAGGGACCAGGGACATGTCACCCACAGGTGCCACCCCCTGCCTGGGTCTCCCCAGCCAGTGTCTCTTGCAGGACTCGCAGATGGGTTCCCTGTGCTTCTTCCTGCCGGGAACCACAAGTGACCAACACGGAGCTGCTGTGATCCCACAAGTGACTGCGAGGATTCAGTGACATCTACGAGAATGTGCCATTAAACTGGGGGGAGTGGGGGCACTGGGGGTCACTTGGGAACCCTTCTGGGATGGAAAATATGACCCCCTTCCCTCCAAATTACTATAACTCTGAAATTATGGGGCTTTCAGGCAAAGATATATGAAAAGGATAAGAGTTTTTACTAGAATATATAAAACAAGGCAAAGAAACAACAACAATGGCAGCAACAACAAAGAAAACCAGAAACCCAACATCAGCCTTCTGTTGGCCGTCAAGCACTTTTCCCTTCGGTGCAGTTACAGTCACAGCCGGCAGGGGCGCTGTTGGCTCCCAGCTGAGCTGGGCAGGTGCAATGGTTCCCCCGCGGCTGCAGGGGGCGCTGTGGCGCGAGCTCAGCCGCCTCTCCACCTGGCAATGGCAGCTCAGGTGACAGAGAATGAGAGACAATGGCTTCCTTTGCGAAACTCACGGGGAGCAGCTGGTCTGAGTGCCACTGCAGGTGGTGAACTGGAGTGTAGCAGGAACCTCAGAGCAGTGGGCTGGAACAGCAGAGCCGAGCACACCCGGGGTGGGAAACAAAGTGTGGACAAAACTCTGAAGCCCTGGCAAGAGCCGCAGGGGTTGGGGCAGATGCAGATGCAGTGAAAGTGTAGCAAAAACTGCCACAACAGTGGCAGGAAGACAGCATGGCTCAGTAGCGGCAGCTGAGCTCCCGCAAGCGGCCAGGAGAAACTCCCTCTGAAGAACGGAAGGTGGTCAGGGTCCTGGGTTTCCCCCGAGGCACCCAAGCAGATGGTGAGGGTCACTCCCAGTGAGGTTGGGTGTTGGAAACATCCCAGTTCAACAGCTGCTCTTGCGAGCAAAGGCTCACCCATGGTAAGGAGAAGCAGTGAAGGACAAAACTCTGCAGTAGCAGTGAATTCTCCCCTCAGGCACAGCCCAGCACCAAGAGCACAAACATCTCTCCTGCCACCCCCCTGAGAGCAAGAGATCAAGAGAGCGCTGAGAGGGCTGAGCCCAGCCCCTGACCCCCAGCCAAGTCTCACCGTATCTCTGCACTTCCCAAGAGAAAACCTCCCTGCTAAGAGACTGCAGCAAACTGCACCCCTTCCCCCTCCTCCTCACCTGACTACATCTTTTATCTCTTAAGAACTCCTCCTTCCCATCTCTCAGGCCACAAATGGGGAAAAAATTCCCTGAGAGAGAGAGGCAGAGAGAGGGGGGGAGAGAGAGAGAGAGAGAAAGAAAGAAAGAGAGATAGAAAGAAATAAAGAAAGAATCTTAACCTTCAAGAGGAGGTCCATTCACAGCCACAAGAATTTATGGTTCCCTTTAGGAGCCCATTGGTGCATCCCACAGCAGCATTTGCAGTGGATAATACAAAGTGTGGAATATGCCTGGGCGTCCAACAGGTCCATGCGATTGTTCCCTGTCTGCTGGGCAGCAACACATCCCACAAGGAAGGCTTTTGTTTGGACACATTTAGGAACTCTTCCCATTTTTCTCATTCCCACCCTGAGACTTGATTCACTTCCCATGGATTCTGCACCCAAAAAGGGGAAAACTCTGTCCATCCTTGGGCCACTGCACAGGAATCTGTGGAAATGCCCGTGTGTCCCTCAGGGTGTGGTTCCCAGGTAAATCCCCTCCATCCTGCTCTGAACTCCCCTGCCTGGGCACTCTCTGCTCCTGCTCTCACCCCTGTGTTCTCACGATCCATGTGTTGAGCCCCTGATCAATATTTCCACACTTCTCCCTCTTGTCTAACAACCAGAGCCAGAAACCAAACATTCTTTCTGGGAGCTTCCAAAGGGCTGCAGGTTTTGTAAAGGAAGGAGGAGGCTTCAGGTCAGGTTGTTGAGCAGATTGTTGTTGTCTTTGCAGGAGTTCTGAGGCTCTCTCAGTCCCTTGGCCAGAGGGACAAAATGATCGATTGCTGCATTTCCGGACTGGTTCCCTCCCAGCTGCCCCTGCACAGTGGGTTTCCACCCAGCCCTGCTCTGAAAGCCATCAAAGGCCCTCACAGAGCCATTGCTTGAGCTCCAGTTGGTTTCTGTGCTTCTTGCAGGGCTGAGCAAACCACAGCCAGGCCTTTTTCCCCCACACAATTCTCAACTTTGAGCAGCTCTAAAGCTGTGAGAATCAAAGGGGGCCAAGCGGGCAGGTGGGAGCCTCAGGTGCTGGCTGCCCCTGGGGCTGGCCAGAGCAGGGCTGGCCAATGCCCCTCCCTGTGCAGTGGGGCTGTGCCATGGCTGAGCCCCACACTGGGATGGACAGAGGTCCCAATGCTGTGCCACCTTTGGGAAATGCAGGACTCCAGGAATGTGCAGGGACACTCCCAGATTTGCCCTCCCCCAGACCAGGATCCTCCTGTCCAGGATGTGTCACCCCTTGGACTAGATCCCCCCAGGATGTGTCACCCCCTTAACAGCAGCCGCAACAGGACAGAATCCCCCTGGATGTGCCCCCCAGGGCAGAAAACCCCCCTCATCTGACTCTCAGCACAAACAGCCTCTTCTCTCTGCTGCAGGAAAGAGAAAATGTTGGGGACACAGCCAGACACCCCGATCCCCCACAGTCCTCCCACTCCTCTCTGCAGCCCCCCACTCCCTTCCTTCCTCCCCGGTGTCCCCCCAACCCATTACCTGCTCAGGTGCTGCCCGGGATGGCTGAACCACAAAGTGGGAGGGAATGTGTTTACAAAAGTGAGGAAATAAGAAACAAAATAAAAATAAAGAGAGGAAAAAATCCCGGTGTGGGAAGCACAGACCCAGAGCACCATGGGAACCCCCTGGTGTTCCCTTCAGACCACGAGCACAGTCAGGGTCTGTGCTTTTGTCTGGGTCACCCCGAAATCTGAGGCACCCAGTGCAGGAGCTGTGACCCACATGCCCACCCAGCCACTGCCCATTCCTGGCACCCCCATTGCCCTGGGAACCCAACTATGGGACCTCATTCCCTAGGTCCCCCTCCTGGTGACCCCCATTCCTACATGCTCATTTCCCAGAACCTCCATTTCCCAGCATTGCCCTCCCCTTGATCCCATCCCATGGGCTCCACAGTCCCCCAGGACTCCCCATAGCAGGGCCCACATCACATCACCCCAAATCCCTGGGGTCCATGTTCCCCTGGGACCCCCATCTCTGGTTCCCCCCACTCGCATGGACCCCAGGGATTCCCCAGGATGCCCATCCCCTGTGTATCGCCTTCCTCAGGAGCCCCATTGCCACAGCATCCCCATTCCCCAGGGACCCCATTCCTGTGCCCCCCTGTTCCTCTGGACACCCATCTTTAGCTCTCCCCTACCCTGGAGTCTCCCATTCGTGGGAAACCCATGTCCCACCATGTCCCCACCATGTCCTCACCCAGCCCGCAGCCTGTCACCACCCTGCCCCCACCATGGGCCATCAACACGTGGGACAAGATGTGAACTCGCTTCCTTCCTCCTTGGCCCAAGAGCCACCAGCAAGGGGACCGGATGCCCTGGCCCTATGTGACAGCCAGCCCAGATGGCTGGGGACACCGGGATGGCCAGGAAGGTGGCACTGCTCCTGTGGGGTGAGTGCCCTGGGCACAGGGCTGATGCCCCAGGGATGGGTCCTGGTGATGCCGAGAATGGTGGGGAGGGGGCACAGGGGAGCTGTGGGGTCCTCTGAGGTCCCCAGTGTCAGCAAAGCCAGTTCGTGGGGGTGGACACTGGTGTGACTGGGGAAGTGGGGTGGCTGTGGGGACAGGAATGGGGAAAGAGAAATGGGAGGACTGAGGTGTGAGGAGCAGCATGATAGGGCTGGGGCAGCTGTGGGTACAGGGGACAGGGAAAAGGGGAAGCTCAGCAAGGGGCCGTGCAGACAGGTGCCATCAAAATGGAATCTTGGGCACAGGGCCATGGGGATGTGGCTGTGGGGACAGAGACTGTGGGGCTACTGGGGGAACTTGTGCCAGCATGGTGGTGTCCCCATGGCCAGGGTGTCCACAGTGTCCCGATGTACTGCCCCAGCCCAGGGTGGCCAAATGTCTCCATCCACGAGACCTCTGTGCCACCAGGTTGTCCCTGCAGGCACAGTGTGGGGACAGCTTCTATAACCTGTCCCCTGGTGATGCTGTCCCCAAGGGGCCACCCCCAGTCAGCCCCTCTCCCTTCTCCCTTCCAGCTCAGACTCTCAGCCTCGCTGGTGAGTCCTCAGGAGGATGCCATGTCCCTGCCCTGCTTTCCCCAGCTCTGGGCTGGCCCTGGCAGGCTGGTGTCCCCTGTCACCTGCAGGTGCCCTGACCACCCAGCTCCTCGTGGATCCCCCCTGGACGCCAGCGGTGCTGTGGGACAAAGTGACACTGACCTGTCAGGGCTTGGGTCACCCCGGTGCCACCACCTGGTACAAGGATGGGAGTCGGTGGCAGAAGGGACCCAACCACCTCACTGTCAATGAGAGTGGCACCTACAGATGTGACAGACCCAGCACTGGGCTCAGCCCCTCTGTGAGAGTCTTAAATGGTGAGGGGTAAGATGTGGATGGTGTTTCCCCTGAGGGGTCTGAGGGCTCTGGGTGGCCTTGCACCCCTCAGTGCCCCCTGGAGCCCCCTGGTGTGACAGGACCCCCCTGTCCCACAGACTGGCTGGTGCTGCAGGTGCCAGTGCGGGTGCTGCTGGAGGGGGACACGGTGACACTGCGCTGCCGGGTCTGGGAGGACACATCGGTCACTGGAGTGCTCTTCTACCATGAGGACAAAGAGCTGAGAGAGCCTCTCCATGGGACCGAGCTGTCCCTGTCCCCCCTGCAGCTGCATCACAGTGGCCGCTACCGGTGTGGGGGATGGGTGGGCATCGGGAATTCACTGTGGAAGAAGTCAGAGCCGGTGACAGTGACAGTGGATGGTGAGCAGCCCCAAAGCCACATCTGATACCCTGACACCCCACATCCAGCCCAACCTGCCCTGCGACCCCAATACTGAACAGCCCAAAACTCCCAAAGCCTCTCATCGGTAGACGCCAAATCACAGTCCCAATCTCCCCTACCTCCTTCCCAGAGCTCTTCTCGGTGCCGGTGCTGGTGCTGGAAGGTCCCCCCGAGCCCACCGAGGGGTCCCCCCTGAATCTCAGCTGCCTCAGCACCCCCAGCCCCCTGCGGCCCCGAGCCCCCCTCCTGCACCTCTTCTACCGGGACGGGCAGTTGCTGGGGGGCCCGCAGGGGTCCTCGCAGCTCCTGCTGCCCGCCGTGGGGGTCTCCCACTCGGGCAGTTACAGCTGCGAGGTGCGCTCCGAGGGGGGGGCCGTGCGGAAGAGCAGCGCCCGGCTCCGCGTCACGGTGCGCAGTGAGTGCGGGGATGGGCACGGCAACCCCCACAGCCTCCCCGGGTACCCCAGCTCTGCCCGTGTCCCCCCAGCCCTCCCTGACACCTTTCCCGGCTCCCCTCATCCCTTCACAGGTCTCTCCCCAGATCACCCTCCCTGACCTGTGTCTCCCCATTCTTCCCCAACATCCTGCTTGAGTCCTCTCTGCCCCACCTGAAGACTTTCATCCCTTCCCTGGTCCTTTCCTGGGTCTCCCAATCCTTTCTCGGATCCCATCCCGGGTTCCCCACCCCTGTCTGGGTACCCCTATCCCTCCCTGGCAACCTCCCCGGGTCCCCTCCCTCACACTCTGAGGTTCCCCCATGGTCCTCAGGTCCCCACATCCCCGTCTGGTTCCCAACAGCCTCCCCATGGAGTTCCCCCATCCCTCTCCATGTGTCTCTGCCCAGAATTCCCCATCCTCACTGGGGTCTCTTCCCAGGTTCCGCCCCATTTCTGCACCTCCTTCTCCCTCCCTGGGGTCCTCCCACCCCTCTCCAACCCTCCCTGTGTCCCTCCCTGTCTCCATATCCCTCCCTGTCCCCTGCTGTCCCCTGCTCTCCCCTGGTGTCCTCAGTCCCTCACTGTCCCCTGCTGTCCCCCCTCTCACAGGGATCCCAGTATCAGGCGTGTCCTTGTCAGCACAGCCACCCAATGGACAGGTGGTACTGGGTGACAGCCTGGTGCTGAGCTGTGCAGTGGCCACAGGGACAGGTCCCCTGTTGTTCTCCTGGCACCGGGAGGGCTCAGGGGCACCACTGGGCACTGGACCCCGCCTGGAGCTGAGCCATGTTGGGGACAAGGACAGTGGGCACTACCAGTGCCGGGTCAGCGATGGGGAGAGCACAATTGAAAGTGACCCATTGATTGTCACTGTCCTGGGTGAGTGGGGCACTTGGGTTGGGGGAGATCCCACCCATGATATTGTCATCGCCCCCATCCCCTCCCCCCATACCTGATGCCAGCCCCTCCCCCACCCTCAGCCCTGTCTCTGTCCCCGCAGTGCCCGTGGCCAATGCCACCATCACTCCTGGCCCCCCGGCACTCCAGGTCCACGCAGGTGACCCCGTGACCCTGCGCTGCTCGGTGCAGGTGGGCTCAGCACCTGTCACCTTCACCTGGCTGCACGACAGGCAGGAGGTGGCCCAGGGTCCCCTCCTGGAACTTGGGGACGTCGATGTGGGACATTCTGGCACCTACCAGTGCATGGCCACTAACCAGCTGGATGAGCACCGTGTGTTCCGGGCGCTCAGCCCAGAGCTGGCCCTGGAGGTGACACCGTGGGGACACTGGGGCACAGGTGGGGTCACACGGGGTCACGGGGAGTTGAGGACTCCTGGGGTTCCGGGTGATCTCAGTGTCCCCCTGTGTCCCCAGCAGTGGCTGTGAATGTCGGCAGGACCCTCCTGTACCTGCTGCTGCTCCTGGCTGTCATCGGGGGCTGTTACTGGTGGCACTGCCCAGGTGGGTGACAATGGGGGGTTTGGGGGTCCTGGAGTGAGGGGAAACCCCGAGAGGTTGGGGAGAGATGGGGCAGCACCCAGAGCTCCTGAGCTGGGGGAAACAGAGCCCCCAGTGACCTTGGCTGGGGGTCCTGGGTGGTGTTGAAGGGTCATCCTGGGATGTTGGGGGATCTTTCAGGGATCCTATGTGAGTTTGGGAGTTTACTCTCCCTGCCGGGCTTGGGGCTCAGAGGCTCAGGGGGTCGGGAGCACTGGGGACACTGTGGTGCTGCAGAACTTCATGGGGTTCAGGTGTTCCTGGGGTCCAGGGGGGAATCAATGTCCTGTGGGAATCGGGGCTGCAGTGGGGATTTGGGGGTCCCGTGGGGATTTGGGGATCCCGTGGTTGGTTGCTTGGAGCTCCCAAGGTGCCAGGAAGGTTCAGGGGTCTCGGGGACCCCACAGTCACCTCCTCCCCTTTTCCTTGCACCCTCCAGGAAGTCCCAGGACAGGTGAGGGGGGCTCCGGCCATGACTGCCCTTTCCCCTCTCCCCAGACCCCCTCAGACACCCCTGATCCCCGCAGGGCCCCCCCGTTGCCCCCGGAGGAGGGGGAGGTGCTGGACACCCCCATGGAGGGCACCGAGAGGGCAGGGGGTGAGTACGGGAGGGGACAGGGACAGGGACAGGGACAGGGACAGGGACAGCGACAGCGACAGGGACAGCGACAGCGACACGTCACCCACGGCTGTCACCCCCACGAGGGTCCCCACAACCAGTGTCTCTCGCAGGGTCCCCAGGTGGTTCCCCCAGCACTGTCCCCCCTCGGGATCCACAGGTGACCAACGCGGAGCTGTCGGGACCCTGCGAGGGACAGCAGGACCCGAGTGCCACCTACGAGAATGTGCTGTGACACTGGGGGGACTGGGGGACACTGGCGGCACTGAAGGACATCGAGTCTCCCCACAGGTCACTTACTTCACAGTACCCAAAGAAGCTGCCCGTTCCCCACTGCCAGGGCGGCACAGGACCCTTTTCCCTCTTACTGCACTCAAAGCGCAGCTTTTTCATTAAAGCGAAGAAATGGGGTTTGTTTGTTCAGCTCTGTCTGTTCAGCTCGGAAAGGAGGAGGGTCCAGTTCAGGCTGTTGAGCAGATCCTTGAGGGATGTGCAGGATATGTGGGGCTCTCTCAGGCCCCTGGGGAGGGTGAAAAAATGATCAATTGCGACATTTCCAGACTGGTTCCCCCGCAGCTGCACCGAGAGCCCCGAGAGCCCCGGGACGGAGCCGGGGACAGCCTGAGGTGTCCCCCGAGCCCAGCCCAGCCCCGCCGCAGCCCTGCCCGGTGCCCCCCGGTGCCCAAAGCCCCGCAGCCGGCGCTCCCCGAGCGGCTCTGAGCCCCGCAGCTGCTGCGGAGCCTCGGCCGGGCTCAGCCCTGGGGCGGGCGGGGGGCGCCGGGAGGGAGGGAGCGGGAGGCTGGGGGAGAGCAGGGAGCCCGGCAGGAGCCGCCGGGCCTGCGGGAGCGGAGTGCTGGGCTCGGTCACCGGGGCAGGTGGCGCTGCCATGGCGCTGCGAGTGGCGCGACTGTCCCGGGCTGCGGCAGCGACGGTGGCCATGTGTCCGGAGCGGCTGGGACAGCGTGTCCGGAGCCACTGTCGCCATGTGTCGGGACCGACTGTTGCTATGGCAACGCCCCCAACAGCTCCGGCACTCGGGGGTGTCCTGCAATCGGCGGAGGGAGGAGCAGAGCACCCCAGAATTGGGAAAGGCAAATCCAAGGGATGGCAGAGATGGAATTGCAGCAGCCAAGAGGAGCCAGAGGCTGCGAGAGGAACAACCCTGCAGGCAGCGAGCGCAGGGAGGAAGGAGGGGAACGAGGGGCTCCGGGTGCTGGAGTGGAGATTCCTTGGAGCTCGTGGAGATCCCCAGGGAGCAGAGACCTCTCTGCAGCCCTGCAGGATCCCCCGGTGCAGTAGGGGATGCCTGAAGGGGGCTGTGAGCCCGTGGGAAGCCCCCACTGGAGCAGTGCCTGAGAGGTGTTTCACTTCTCATTTTTCAGCTCTGATGTGATTGATGTTAAATTCAATTAACTTCCCCCAGTCGAGTCCGTTTTGCCCATGGCAGTGCTCAGGGACTGAGCCCTCCCTGCCCTTCTCTCAGTACCCAACCGGGTAGGGTTTGTCATCCCCAGGATGTGTCACTCCCATAACACGGACCCCACAGGACAGGACTCTCCTGGATGTGCTGCCTCCAGGGCAGAACCCAACCCCCATCTGACTCTCAGTGTAAATGGCCTCTTCCTTCTGCTGCAAGAATGAGAAAGTGAAAGTGTTGGGGAGGGACTGCCAGACACCCCCATCCCCCATAGCCCCCCTCATCTCTCCCTGCAGCCCTCACACTCCCCTTCCCCTCCCTTGGGTACCCCCAACCCGTTCCATGCTATGGTGCTGCCTGGGTTCATCGAGGCACAAACCTCGGGGCCAAGGGGCATGAAAGTGAAAGTTAGGAAAGTAAGGAAGGAAATGGGAATATGTTGGAAGTTAGGATTTTTCCTTTTGTTTTCTTTCTCTTAGGGAATTTTGTCCCGTTTCATTGCTAAGAGACAATAATGATCAGTATTTAAGAGAGACAAAAGATATACCCATGGTGGTGGGGAGAGGAGAGCACCTGGCCGCACCGCTTTTACCTGAGGGCTTTCTCTTGGAGTGGCAGAGCTCCCATGAGACTTGAGCCAGGGATAGGGGGCTGAACGCTGCTTCTTGCTCACTGTTGCTCTCTGGGCATTGGAGTGGATGGTGGAGCTGCTGTTTCCTGCCAACAGGATTCTCTGAGACTGCTGGAGCCCAGCTCTGTACTACCTCTTCCTTACTGTGGGTGAGGCATATTTTGTAAGAGCAGCAGTTGAACTGGGACCTTATCAACACCAAATTCTGCTGGGAAGGAATTTTACCATCGACTCCAGTGCCTCATGGGAAAACCCGGGACTCTGACCCCCTTCCCCCCTCCTAGAGCACGGGTCTCCCTGGCTGTGTCAAGCAGCTGCTACGGAGGAGCCTGGCTGTGGCTGCCTAGCTCTGCTGCTTTTCTGCCATTGCCTTGGGCTTTTTCTGTTGTGCTGTAACCCCACACCCCCTGCCTGCTGGGACACACCGTGGCTCCTGCCACAGTTGTGGAGTTTGTGCCACTTCTTGCTTGCTACCCCGGGCGAGCCAGCCCCTGCTGCCCCAGCTGCTGGTCTGAGGTTCCTGGTGCAGCCCATTCCATAATCCAGCCTGCTCCATCATCCAGCCCATTCCATCATCCAGCCCATTCCATCATCCAGCCCATTCCACCATCCAGCCCATTCTACCATCCAGCCCATTCTACCATCCAGCCCACCCTCCATTACCATGTGAGAGAGAGACGTGGCTGAACCCACGCCACAGCTCCCCCTGCAGCCGTGGGGGAATCATTGCACCTGCCCTGCCTGGCTGGAAGCCAACAGTGTCCCTGCCGGCTGTGACTGGCAACAAACTGCACCAAAGGGGAGAGTCCTTGACAGCTAAGAGAATGCTATTACTTGTTTCTGGCTTTGTTTGTTGTTGCTGCTGTTGTTGCTGTTTGTTTGCCTTTTTATAAACACTAGTAAAGAACTGTTACTCCTTTTCCCATATCTTTGCCCGAAAGCCCCTTAATTTCAAAGTTAAAACAATTTGGAGGGAAAGGGTGTCATAGTCTCCATATCAAGGGAGGTTCCCAACTTCTTGGCAGACACCTGTTTTTCAAACCGAGACAGCCACCTATCCTGGCAGCTTTCACCTGACAGCAATCCTTGCATGTTTGCAATTTTAGGAGGTGGAATTCCAATTTCCTCCCCAGGTGCCTCGAGACCTCCTGGCCTTGAAGAACGGCTCTTTCCCACAGGAGAGTGTTTTGATTTAAAAGACAAATATCTGCCAAGGAAGGGAGCAACCTGGAAGGGAAAAAAGACCCCTCCCTCGAAGTTTTTATAACTTCAAAATTCTGGGGCTTCCAGGCAAAAATGTAGAAAAAGGAATAACAGTTCTTTACTAGAAAATACATAGAACAGAACAGAGCAACACAATTACAGAAGTCTCCCACCCACTCAGTGCTGTTTTTCCCCTTTGGTGTACTTAGGACCACGGCTGGCAATGGGCTTGGCTGGTGCCAGCCAGGGGGACCAACAGGGATGCACCGGGAGCTGTGGGGTGTGAATGCATGGGATCATTGGGATATGGATGTGTGGGGGCTGTGGGACGTGGATGTCTGGGATTCACAGGTCATGGATACCTGGGAGCTAAGGGACATGGATGTGTGGGAACTGTGAGACAGGAATGCATGGAAGCCATGGACACATGGAAGCCATGGACACATGGGAGCTGTGGGACATTGTGGCAGCACAGACTCTTTCCCATGGGAATTTTCTCTTCTTCATCCTGTGTTTTTATAAATAAAGTGTGGATGTTATTGAAATGGTCTCTGGAAGATAGGCAGTTCAAGCCTGGCCAATCGGCCTAGGGGGAGGTTTTGAATTGACCCAATCCAGATGACCTCTGAAAGTCTATATAAGTTCTAAAAATTAAATAATAAAATCAGATTTGTGCCACCTGTGACCCTGCCTCATTCTTTCACTCTGCTAGCGGTTCAACAGCAACAGGACACGGATGTTTGGGAGTTGTGGGATATGGATGCCCTAGAGTCATGGGACAAGACCATGTGGGAGCCATGAGACATGGATGGCAAGGGGGATTTGCGGGACATGGATCCATGGAAGCCACAGACCAGGAATGTTCAGAAGCCACAGGAGGTGGATGCATTGGGAGCTGTGGCCATGGATGTGTGGGAGCTGTGGGCCATGGATGTGTGGGAGTTGTGGCAATGGATGTGTGGGAGCCATGGGACACGGACATTCGGGAGCTGTGAATGTGTTTGGGTTGCAGGCCAGGGAAGCAGAGTTGCTGCAGGACGCGGGGGCATGGGAGCTGTAGGATAAGGACATGGGAGAGCCATGAGATAAGGCCAGGTGGGAGCTGCAGGACCTGTGAATCCTCTGGGGGAGGCTGTGGCACCAGGGGCCAGGAGGGAACCCAGGGGAACAGGACATCCTGCTCCACATGGGCAGCATAGAACTTTTCTGGGGGGGGACAACCTGTGAGGGGGGTCCAGGATGGAGTGACAAACCCAGTGACCTCACACAGCCACACTATGATGTCACAGCATGGCCTGTGATGCCATAAAGCTGCTCTGTGATGTCACAGTCCACTCTGTGATGTCACACCACCACCCTGTGTTGTCACAGTCCACCCTGTGATGTCTCATAGCCCCCTTATGTGATGTCAGAGTCTGCTCTAGGAATCCTTGGCACAGATTCTCTCAGGAGAATCTGTGGGATTCAGGGAGCTGTAAGGGCGTGGCTGGGCTTTGGCAGAACTGTTGTGGAGACAGAGGGAGTTCCACAGCTCAATCCCTGGCCTGGCCTCTCCCAGGACCCTTCTGCTGTGGGGCTACTGAGGATGTAAGAACAACAGGGACCAATGGACACCTCCACAGGGCCCCATTGGCAACACAGCCCTGACTGGGACTGCGGGACCTCATCCTTGGGATGAGCCGTGACCTGGAGAGCTGGGAGTACTCAGCCAGGCTTGCTGACCCTTTTTCTTGGTTTGAAAGAGAGGTGTCTGCTAAGGAAGGTGGGAACCTTCCTGGAATGGAAAATATGACCCCCTTCTCTCCAATTTTTTATAACTTTGAAATTACAGGGCTTTCAGGCCCTGGGAAAGAAATAACAGATCTTTACTAGAATATATATAAAAAGGAAAACAAACAACAACAATGGCAGCAACAACAAGCAAAAAGAGAATCCCAATAGCAGCCTTCTGTCGGTTGTCAGGCACTGCAGCGACGCAGTCCCAAAGGCAGCTCCCCCACGCTTCAAAGTGGGGTAAGCTGCTCCAAGCCAAAAACACGCCTGGAATGCATGCAGCAGCGGCAAACTGCAGGGCCGCTAGAGACGCGGTTTGCTGTGTAGGCGCAGCAGTTTAAGAAGTGCAGGATCTCGATTTGAGGTTTCCAGGAGGTTTATTAAGGCCCATAAAGGGAGGGTTAGGGGATGGTGGGGAGGGGAGACGGGGGGATGTGTGGGGTCCAGGAAAGCCTAAATCGCACACCCAGGGTCCGGCAACTGCAGGGGGTTATCAGGAGGGGCATGAGGGGCGGAGGACTCATATGAGCCAAGCAGGGAAAGCCAGAGGGAAGGGGTTAAGGAGGGGAAGAATCATACACAAAAGTCCTGTAATACATTGCAACAAAGCACTTTCCCCTTTGGTGCAGTTACAGTCACAGCCAGCAGGGAAGCTGTTGGCTCCTGGCTGGGCAGGGCAGGTGCGGTGATTCCCCCGCAGCTGCAGGGGGCGCTGTGGTGCGAGCTCAGCCACCTCTCCCCGTGGTTAACAGCGGCTCAGGTGACAAGGGGGAGCAGAGATAGCTTCCCTTGCACAACTCGCGGTAGCAGCCATGCCACTCCAGGTGGCAAACTGCACTGTAGCAGGAGCCTCACAGCAGTGGGCTGGAACAGCAGAGGTCAGCAGACCCCCAGGGGCCGTGAATCAAAGTGTAGCAACAACTGCAAAGCTGTGGCAGAAGCAGCAGGGGGTCCTGGCAGACACTGGGTGTTGAGCTAAAGTGTACCAAAAAACCCTGAAGCAGTGTCAGAAGCAGCGGGACAAGGGCAGGGAATTGCTCCCTTGCACAGCTCACTGACTGTGGCTGGCCCCAAGGTCCCATGGTCTGGCTACTGTGCAGAGGGAACGGCCCAGCAGGGTAGGGAGTGCTCCCAGCTCCCGGGTTCAGCTCTGGGTTCCCAAGCAGCAGAGGAACAGAGAAGCAAGCCTGCAAGACCTGATTACTGTGCTGAAAGAAAAAATAAACAAGAGGGAAAAAAAACCCCAAAAACCACAGGGCAGCAGGATCTCAGGTCAGATTCACCCACAGTGTGTGTGCCCATCGTGTTGATCATCCCACCGTAAGAAAGAGCAGCCTCTGGCCCCCAACAACCCCACAGGATCCCGGGCCACCCTTCACCCATTACAGTATCCCCAGAGCCAGGGGGCAGGCGGGTGGCAGTGACAATTCCAGACACAAAATAAACACAAAATCACCTATGGGATATAAACCATCCCCAAGACAAATCCCATTCCTAAACCACAACAGAGCTGAACAAAGAAACACAATTTATGCCAGTTTAAACAAAAAGCTGCATTTTTGGCCCAACAGCAGAGAAATGGGTCTTGTGTCTCCTTGGCACTGGGAGGAGGGACTGAGAGCCACTGGGTGGCAAAGGAGAGGAACTGGGAAAGGGAATAAGGAGCACCTGGGGGTACTGGGAGCAGTGCCAGGAGGGAATGGGAAAATTTCAGATGGTCCTGGGAGCACTGGGATGGAGAATGGCAACCCAGTGGGGGTACTGGAGGGGGTATGGGGGAGCCTCTGAGGGTATGGAGAGGGGGAATGGGGAGCACTGGGTGCCTTGTGCAGCCCCACATGGGAGCCCCCCAGCCATGAGCATCTGTCCATGTAGGTTTTCTTCCCCAGGAACCATGGGGAAGAAAAACACACATGTAGGTACCCATGGGTGGGAACCTCCAGTGCCCCCCAAGTCACCCCCAGTGCCACAGCACATTCTCATAGATGTCACTGGGGTTTTCATGTGGCCCATGGAGTCCTGAAAGCTTCACATAGGTCACCGGGTGTGGGACAACACTGTGGAGCCCTGTGAGAGACAGCAGTTAGGGGGACCCGGATGGGGGGTGACACTCAGGAGTGACGTGTCCCTGGTCCCTCCCCTGTACTCACCTCCCACCCTCTCAGTGCCCATGGTGTGGGTGTCCAGCACCTCCCCCTCCTCCAGGGGGTCCAGAGACTCCAGGGGGGCTCTGTGGGGGATGAGAGGGTGATTGATGGGTGTCTGGGGAGGGGGAAAAGAGAGTCATGGCTGGATCCCCCCACTCACCTGTTCTGGGGCCTCCTGGTAACTGCAAGGAAAAGGGGAGGGGGTGATCATGGGATCCCATGGGCCCCCAACTCCACCTGGGATTTTGAATGCCCATGGGACCCCTGAACCCCCACCAGACCTTTGATTCCTACTGGACAGCTAAGCCCTCCTGCACCCAAAACCACCCCCGAGGAGCCCCAGAAGACCCGAGCCACCCAGGTACTCCAAACCAGCCCCGGGACCCCTGAACCCCCACAGGACCCCTGATTCTTCACAGGACCCCTGAGCACCCCTGCAGCCCCCCAGAACCCCAAGAATAGAATGTAAAGAACACTCCAAACTCCCCCAGGATCCCTGAAGATCCCTCAACATCCCTGCATGGCTCTCCAACACCTCCCCAAAACCCCCAGGAGCTCCCAGTGCTCCTCAATATTTCCAAGGCTCTTCCTGGGACATATCAGAACCCTCCAAAGTGTCCCCAAACATCTGAGCAGCCCAAGCAAAGGTCGCTGGGGGCTCAGCTTCCCCCAAGTCAGAGCTTTTCATGCTGCCCCATTGGCCCCCAGCCTGAAGACTTCCCCCCACTTCCTGTAGGACCTTATCCACCCCCACCGTCACCCACCTATGTGGTGCCACCAGTGACAGCCCCCGATGACAGCCAGGAGCAGGAGCAGGAAAAGGAGGGCCCTGCCGACGTTCACAACCACTGCTGGGGATGGTGGGGGACACATCAGGATCACTACTCACCTCAGGAGTCTTGCACCCCCCGTGACCCCGTATGACCCCACCTGTGCCCCAGTGTCCCTGCGGTGTCACCTCCAGGGCCAGCTTTGGGCTGAGTGCCTGGAACACACGGTGCTCATCCAGCTGGTTGGTGGCCACACACTGGTAGGTGCCAGAATGTCCTACATCGATGTCCCCAAGCCCCAGGAGGGGACCCTGGGCCACTTCCTGCCCATCATGCAGCCAGGTGAAGGTGACAGGTGCTGAGCCCACCTGCACCAAGCAGCGCAGGGTCACGGGGTCACCTGCGTGCACCTGGAGTGCCGGGGGGCCAGGGGTGATGGTGGCATTGGCCACGGGCAGTGCGGGGACAGAGATGGGGCTGAGGGTGGGGGAGGGGCTGGAACACGGTGTGGGTGGAGGGAGATGGGGTAGGGGGGGAACATGGCATGATGGGTGGGATAGGTAATGTTGCGAGTGGGTCACTCCCAGCCTAAGGGTTCCACTGCCCCAGGATGTTCACATGCAGCTGCGGGCTCTTGGCCACACTGTCCCTGTCACTGAATGGGAACTGGTAGTGGCCACTGTCCTTGTCCCCAACATGGCACAGCTCCTAGCGGGCCCAGTGCCCAGTGGCATGGCCACGCCCCTCTGGTGTCAGAAGAAGGACATAGAACCTGTCACTGCAGCCACTGCGCAGCTCAGCACCGGGCAGTCACCCAGTGCCACCTGCCCAGCGAGGGGCTTTGCCAACAGGGACACCCTCGAGAGAAGGACCCCTGCAGGGGGAATGTGGTGCAGTGGGACGCCAGGATAGACTGGGGACATCAGGAAACACTGAAGGACCTCGGGAGAGTCAAAGGGGGTAGAGACCCCAGTGAGGAAGAAGGGGCATCAGGCAGGCAGGGAGGGCTGGGGGTACACGGCAAGGCCTGGGGTACCCGGAGAGGCTGTGGGGTTGCCGTGCCCATCCCCGCACTCACTGCGCACCGTGACGCGGAGCCGGGCGCTGCTCTGCCGCACGGCCCCCCCCTCGGAGCGCACCTCGCAGCTGTAACTGCCTGAGTGGGAGACCCCCACGGCGGGCAGCAGGAGCTGCGGGGACCCCTGTGAGCCCCCCAGCAACTGCCCGTCCTGGTAGAAGAGGTGCAGGAGGGGGGCTCGGGGCCGCAGGGGGCTGGGGGTGCTGAGGCAGCTGAGATTCAGGGGGGAACCCTCAGTGGGCTCAGGGGGACCCTCCAGCTCCAGCACCGGCACTGAGAAAAGCTCTGGGAAGGAGATGGGAGAGGAGGGTTGGTGACCTGGAGTGAACAGGGCACAAGCCGTAGGACTGTTGGGTTTTTCGGTATTGGGGTATCAGGGTAGGTTGTGCAGTGCATGGGGGTGTTGATGTATGGGGGTGTTGGCTGTGGGGGTGCTCACCGTGCACTGTCACTGTCACTGTCACTGACTTCTCCCACCACTGTGATGTCCTGAAGCTCACTTGACCACCACAGTGGTAGTGACCGCTGTGGTGCTGCTACAGGGGGGACAGGGACAGCTTCATCCCATGGAGAGGCCCCCCTACTGCCTTCTCATCATGGTAAAATTGCACTCTGGTGAGCGAGTGGTTCCTCGAGCTCCGGCAGCGCAGTGTCACAGTGTCCCCCTCCAGCAGTGTCCTTGCCGGCACCTGCAGCACCAGCGAATCTGCAGGACAGCAGGTTCTTGTCTCACTGAGGGGAACCTGGGGGGCCCAGGGTAGGAGTCCCCATGGCACCATGGACCAATGGGGAGAGCGTCCATTGCCCTGTGGGCTGCCACGGACACAAGGGAGGACACCATGGCACCAGGGGACACCTCTGGGGCCCCATTACACTGGGATATGGTGGTGTGCCCTGGGATGCACTGGGATGACTCCAGTGTGCAGGGAATGGGATCTTGTCACACAAGAGGTGTGAGACCACCCGTGGACAGGAGTCCACCAAGACCCTCTAGGTGACACCCAGCCCCCCTCACCATTTAAGATGCTCACGGTGGGGCTGAGCCCAGAGCCTGGTCTGTCACACTTGTAGGTGCCACTCTCAGTGACAACGAAGTGGTTGCCTCCCTTCTTGCCCCAGCGCTGCCCATCCTTGTACCAGGTGGTGGCACCAGGGGTCCCTGAGCCCTGGCAGGTCAGTGTCACTCTGTCCCACAGCACTGCCGGTGTCCAGGGGGGCTCCACGAGGAGCTGGGTGGTCTGGGCACCTGCGAGTGACAGGGGACACCAGCCTGCCAGGGCCACCGCGGGGCTGGGAACAGTGGGGCAGGGACATGGCATCCCTTGGGGACTCACCAGCAACGCCGAGGGTCTGGGCTGGAAGGAAGAAGGAAGAGGGGATGAATGGGTTCAGCCCTTTCATGACAGTGGCACCTAGGGACAGGGTACTCAGGTACTGAGGACAGCTGTCCTCAGACTGTCCCTGGGGACATGGGTTTGGCACAGTGGTCTTAGGGACAGGGACACCTCAGCCATCTTTGGCTGAGGCAGGACATGGGACCACTGTGCCAACCCCAGGCATTGGCACACCAGAGCTACCCTGTGCTTGCACAGGTCACCTCCACCCAGCTCCACAGCCCCTGTCCCCACAGCCACATCCCCATGGCCCTGTGCCCATGATCCCATTCCAATGGCAACTGTCCCCATGGCCCCATCCTTATAGTGCTTGTCCCCTTATCCCTGTCCCTGCATCCCTGTCCCCCTGTCCATGTATCCATAGCTGCCCCAGGTTCCTTTCACCATTATCCTTGCCCCCACATCTCTCTCCCACTGTTCCTGTCCCCACATCCCAGTTCTCCTTCTCCTTCTGTTCCTCTGTCCCCACAGCCACCACATGATCCCAGTCACACCAGTATCCACCCCATGGAGTGGCTCTGCTGGTGCTGGGAACCTCAGGGGACCCCAAAGACCCCCTGTGCCCCCTCCCCACAGCTCTCTGCCTCACCAGGCTCATCCCTGGGGCATCAGGCCTGTGCCCAGGGCACTCACCCCACAGGAGCAGTGCCAAATTCCCGGCCATCCTGGTGTCCCTGGCCATCCAAGCTGGCTGTCACACACTGCTGGGGCCACCTGTCCCCTGGGTGGCGGCTCTTCATCTGAAGGGGAAGGAAGCATGGTCAGCTGTCATCCCCACGTGTTGGTTGCTCATGGTGGGGACAGGGTGGGGACATGGTGGGGACATGGTGGGACATGGTGGGAGGGACAAGGGAGTCCCAGGAGTGAGGAGCTCAGGGATGGTGGAGAGCTCAGGATGGGTGTCCCCGGCATGGGAGTCCCAGGGGAACTTGGGTCTCAGGGATGGGGGTGCCTAGGGACTGAGGGGCCCTGCTAGAATGGGGGTCCTGGGGCCACAGGCATTGGAAATCCCAGGATGGGGGTCTCAGGGCGGGGGACATATGAAATGGTGTTCCCAGGGTTGGGGGTCCCCAGAGAATGGGGGTACCAAGGACAGGGATTTGCTAAGTGGGTCACAGCTGCTTCATTGGGTGCCTCTGATTTTGGAGTGACCCAGGGTCTGGTGCAGCTCTGCCAGGATGCTCATAGCCTCAGGGGTACCACAAGGAGGTCCTACTGGCTCCAGGACTATGCCCCCCAACCCAGCCCTGGGGCTTTTTCTTCTCTGTATGTCCTTTTTTCCTTTGTTTCCCTCACTTTTGCACCTCAGCCCCAATTCTCCTCTGCTCAGTTCCTGGCTCAACGATCCCAGGGAGCACCTGAGCAGGTAACAGTTTGGGGGGACATTAGGGATGGGGGAAAAGGGGTACAGGGGATTCAGGGAGGGGTGGAGAGGAGCTGTGGGGGCTGGAGGTGTCCAGCTGTGCCCCCCAACACTTTCACTTTCCTGCAGCAGAAGGAAGAGGCTGCTCATGATGAGAATCAGATGGGGGTGGGGGGCAGGTTCAGTCCTTGGGGGACACATCCAGGTGGGTCCTGTCCTAGGGGCGTCCCTCTTCTGAGGGTGACACATCCTGGGGGAGTGCAGGTAGAGGTAGGTAGAGGTGGGGCACATTCCAGCCAGGGGGGTCCTGCCTGGTCCTGCCAGGGGAATGGCAGTTCTGGAGATGTCCCTGGACACAGTCATTGGGGGGTCCCTGTTGCAGGGATGGCACATCCTGGGCATGCTTGTCCAGCAAACATTGGAGTTGATCCATGGCACAGCCCCACTGCACAGGGATGGGCATTGGCCAGCCCTGCTCTGGCCAGCCCCAGGGGCAGCCAGCACCTGAGGCTCCCACCTGCCCCCTTGGCTTTGATTCTCACAGCTTTGGAGCTGCTCAAAGGTGAGAATTGTGTGGGGGAAAAAGGCCTGGCTGTGGTTTGCTCAGCCCTGCAAGAAGCACAAAAACCAACTGGAGCTCAAGCAGTGGCTCTGCGAGGGCCTTTGATGGTTTTCAGAGCAGGGCTGGGTGGAAACCAACCCTGCAGGGGCAGCTGTGAGGGAACCAGTCCGGAAATGCAGCAATTGATCATTTTGTCCCTGTTGCCCAGAGACAGAGAGAGCCGCAAAACTCTGCAAAGACAACAACGATCTGCTCAACAACCTGACCTGGACCCTCTTCCTTCCTGGCTCAAACATGCAGCCCTTTGGAAGCTCCCAGAAAGAATGTTTTCTTGCTGCAGCTGCCAGACAAGATGGAAAAGTGTGGAAATATCGAGCAGTAGCTCTGCCCTGTGGTTATGCTTGTGCTGTGGGGGGTGACCCTGGCTGGATTCCAGATGTCCCCAAAGCTGCTCCATCCTGCCCTCCTCATCTGCATAGGGCACTGGGAAGAGAACAAACGTCTCCACCGTTGGGAAAAGGGCAGGGAGGTCTCAGTCCCTGAGCACCATCATGGGAAAAAGGGACTGGAGTTGGGAAAATTAATTGAGTTTATTATCCATGAAAATGGAAAACATGAGAAGTGAGACACATCTTTAAAACACCTTCCACCTGTGGGAACTGCTCCAATGAGGGCTTCCCATGGGCTCACAGCCCCCTTGGGTATCTCCTGCTTAGCCAGGGACTCCTGCAGGGCTGCAGGGAGGTCTCTGCTCCCTGGGCACCCCACGGGATTGCAGGGAATCTCCACTCAGGCACCCGGAGCCTCTCGTGCCCCTCCTTCTTCCCTGTGCTTGCTGCCTGCAGGGTTGTTCCTCTCACAGCCTCTGGCTCCTCTTGGCTACCACAATTCCATCTCTGCCATCCCTTGGATTTGCCTTTCCCAACCCTGGGGGAACCCTGCCCCCCTGCCGGTTCCAGGACTTCCCTCGAGTTCCAGGATCAGTTGGGCTCGTTGTCATGGCAACAGTGGATTCCGACACATCGCGACAGTGGCTCCAGACATGCTGTCACAGTCGGTTAGGACACATCACCCTGCGACAGCCCCGGCACTCGCTGAGAGATGGCAGCTGCCATCTGTGCCAGGACTCTGAGCCTCCAAGCCTCTGTCCTGGCACCTCCCCAGGGTCCCTGGTCCTCCTCCGTCTCAGGACCTCCCTCCCGGCCTCCATCACCCTCTCCCCCTGTGCCCTGCATCTGCCCCAGGGCCAGGACTGGTAGAGGCTCCAGAGCAGCAGCAGGGATCAGATGCTGTTTGGGGAGTGTTGAGTATGGGGCTTTGGGCACCGGGGGGCACCGGGCAGGGCTGGAGCTGGGAGTGGGGTGAGGATGTTGTGAGGAATGGAGGTGTCTGGCTGTGCCACCACCAACATTTTCACTTTCTTCCCCTGCTAGTCCAAGATGAGCTTGAGCTGTCAGTCCTGGCTGCTTTTGTCTGGCAGCAATCCTGAGACGTTTGCAGTTTTAGGAAGGTGGAATCCCATTTTTGGCCAAGGAAACCTTGGCTGAGAAGGATGGCTCTTTTCCATAGGAAGCAAAGGCTTCCACCTCTTTGTCTTGGAGACATCATGGATGTGGCCCCTGGGAGTCCAAGGGCAGCCAGATCTGTTGGTCCTGGCAAGTTTCATTTGGGAACGAACTTCGTATGATCACAATTTTCAGCAGAAGGATCCCACTTTCAGCTGTGTGTGCCTGGACTAGAAGAATGGCTCTTTCCCACAGGAAATTGTCTTGGTTTAGAAGACAAATGTCTGCTGAGAATGGCAGGAACCTTCCTGGAATAGAAAGAAGACCCCTCCCTCCAAATTATTTTAACTTTGAAAATATGGGGCTTTCAGGCATAAATGTAGAAAAAAGAATAACAGTTCATTGCTAGAAAATAAATAGAACAGAACAGAATGGAACAGACAGGACGACATAATAAAAATAGCTTTTAACACTGAGCGCTATTTTTTCTCCTGTGGTGTGGTTAAGACCACAGCTGGCAGGAAGCTGTGGAGGCTTCAAGAGGCAAAGGCTGCAGAAACTCACTCGTAGCTGTCAGGGGGTTCTAATGCAAGCTCGGAACTTCCCTGGGTGGTAACAACTGGCCTTGGCATGAGAGGGAAAGAAGGGGGTGCTTCCCCCTCAAACCCACACAGGCCATGTCCAGTCTCAGCACTGGACATTGCCCAAATCTGAATCAGCAGGGGCAGCCAGGATCCTCTGGCCAGCAGCGGGCACAGGCAGGGCGAGCCGGCAGAGCTCGATGGCGGTGCTGAGCTCTGGCACAGTAAGCCCAGGGCAAGACCGCACGGCTCCCGGCAGCACCGCGGACAGCTCCTGCTGCCGGAGCGGCCCAGAGCACCAGCAGCAAAAAATGCAGAGCCTCCTATTGCCCTCTGCTCCTCAAACGATTCTGTTGGTGTGTGAGGCCTATCAGCCACGCCTTGTGTGTGTGCTCACTTGCTGCTGTCCATCATGGAGTTAGCCCTTCCTCCTGCCAGCATCTCCATGATGATAACGGGAAGAAATTCACTAAAAAGCCTAAACCCATAACGAGGACCACGGAGAGGACACGAGGAAGTAGGATGGAAACCCCAGCTGTGCCCTGGCTGCACAGGGATGGGAGTTGAGTGGAATAACCACTGCAGGACATTCTTCAGGGATAAATCTATTCCATTTACCCGTGGGCAGGTCCTCAGTCAGAGCAACCCTCTGGGGAAGTGACCTCCAGGTCATATTCACAAGGAATGAGCAACGAGTGCCACGGCCAGGACTAGAGGGGCCGTGGCTGCAGCTGGGTGGGGCAAAGGGACACTGGGATCCCTTGCACTGTGTGGATCCATGGCATGGCACAGCAGAGCCCCAGGAGCACACGGCTTCAGGTGACCCCGGGGCACAATGTCCCCTGATGCCACTGAGATCCATAGGGGCAGAATCCATCTCCGTTCCTGGGGTGACAGGGGGATTCCAGCAGGGCTGTGCTGGGAGCTGAAGTGACCCCAAGTGGGAATGGCTAAATCAACCCCTTGGGAGTGGCCCTGAGGCCTTGGGAATGCTTGGCACAGATTCTGTCAGGAGTGGGGATTTTGGGGAGCCCAAAGGGAATTGTTGGGCTTTGGCAAAGATGCAGTGGTTAGACAGAGGGAATTCGACTGCCACGGATTGATACCAACAGCCCTGGAAAATGGGGAGGCTCTGGAAAACCCACAGTGCCTTGGTGACATCACAGTGTGGGGGAACACGGCAGAGAAGGGTTTGGAGACAGAGGAGAAGAGAATGCAGAGCCTCCTGAAGGCTGCTTTGGCCATCAAAGCAATGAAGGTCCAGGGCCCTGCCAGGTTCCCCCTGGTGGAGGAAATGTGCTGGGGGCAACATCTGGCGTTTGCTCCTTGTTGGGCCTTTCCCTGGAAATCATTCCTTTTCTGTCCCTTCTGATTCTGAATTTTGTTGCTGTTGCTGTTGGTTTTCTTGTGTCATTGCTGTTTGCAGGAAGTTGTTCTCTCAGCCCTTTGGGATCTTTGCCTTTTGCGCCTCTACAAAGGGGGAGGGTGTTGAAGGTTGCAGGAGGGGGGCGGTGGGGGGATGGGCTGTTATGGTGTAGAATTTTCTCCATCCCTGTTACTAGGAAACCAATGGCCAGGTACTCAAGGACCATTAACTCCTTTCGTAGTTGTGTAGTTGAGTAGTGGCTGGTGAGGCTGGGTGTGGTGAGGAGAGGAGGCATCTGACCACTGGAGACTTCAGTTCCTCGCTGAGCGCTGAAGGGGACAGAGGGAAGCTGCTGTGAAGCACGGAATTGACTCCACAACTCAGATAGTTATGAAGTAGGTATGTGTTTATTCCAGCTGGGGTGCATGGGGGTAGCCCCTCCAAAGACATGCACACCCTCAGCAGCACTTCACTAAGTTTATATTAGGTTACAGATTACATATGCATAAAGTTAGACAAAGCCCCTATACATATTCATTACCTATCCCCGCTTCGTATTATAATGAGTTCAAAGTTCATTTAAATATGCTCACACAAGCGCAGTGTCTTCAAATTAATTGTGGGCGAGGGTCCCGAAGATTAATTATGACAGGTGCACATGCTCCCTTGGTCCTTGGTCCTAGTCCAAGCCTGAGAACCAACTCGTACCGGTCCTGGGCTCCAAGGGCGGGATGCTCGGTTACACTTGGTGGTTTCTCTCAATTACTTGGCTCTCCTCTCTTCTTCCTTCCCGGTACCAGGTAGGCACAAAGTCATTAAGAAAATAATAAATGGATCGCAGCTGGCATATCTTAGTAAATCATTATACAATCTCTGGCTCTCTAAATCAGTTTAAAAATATTATTATTACTATTATCTAGCTTCCAGCTCTTTTACATTAGTAATTTCTATTTTACCCTAAATCAGCTGCTTTCCTTTGGCTGTGACCAGGAGATGTCCAGCTCTGCACTACCCTCTCTTCCTGGCTGGGTGAGCTTGCACTCGGGGAAAGGTGCGGGATTCCAACCCTTTTTACCCACCGGCAGCGCACACGTCCCCAGCTGCACTTTTACTGTAACTTCGGAGGAGCCCGAGTGTCGCTACCCTTTCCCCCGCCTGCTGGAACGCACCGTGGCATGTGTCACAACCGCAGAGTTTCTGCCACCTTTGCTGGCCAGCCCGGGTGAGCCATTCCTGCCACTGCAGCTTGCCGCTCCGAGCTCTCTGCTGCTCTCTGCTGCTCTCTGCAGCACGCTGCCTGACTGCCCAGCCCAGCTGCCGTTACCAACTGCGTGAGACCAACCTGACCCTGTTCCACAGCGCCACCTGCAGCTGCTTGGTAGTCATTGCACCTGCCCTGCCCGGCCAGAGCTCAACAGTGCCCCTGCTGGTTGTGACCGTGACTACACCAAATGGGAAAGTGCTTGGCAGCCCAGGGACCTCTGTCACAGGGTTTCTAGTTTTTGTTTGTTGTTGCTATTCTTCTTGTTGCTTGTTTACTTCATTCTAGATACTAGTAAAGAACTGTTATTCCTTTTTATATGTTTTTACCCGAAAACCCTTGATTCCAAAGTTATAATAATTCAGAGGAAAGGGGGGGTCACATTATCTATTCTAAGGGAGGGTTCCACCTATCTCAGCAGACACCTGTCTTTCAAACCAAGACAGAGGGGCAGCAGCCCCTGGTTTTTATTGACAACCCGAAATTGGAGAATCCCATTGCTAAAGCCCAAGAGAGCTGAAAAAAGAAACACAATTTCTGCCAGTTTAACCAAAAAGCTGCATTTTGCTCTCAATAACAGAGGTCCTGTGTCTCCCTGGCAGTTGCACGAGGAATGGGGAGCCACTGGGATTGTGGAGGTAGTGAGAGGGGGAATGGGGAGCCCCTGGATTTTCTGGGAGCAATGGGGAAGTACTGGGAAGAGGACTAAGGAGCCCCTAGGGATACTGGGAGCACTGGAAGGGGGAGTGGGGAGCGCCTGGTGGTACTGGAAGGGGGATGGGGGAACCCCTTGGGGTGGGGAATGGAGAGCACTTGGTGCTCTCTGCAGCCTCCCCTGACTCGTGACCACCTCACAAACAGGATGGGCAACCACAGAACCTATGGAGGAGGAACCCCAGTGTCCCCAGTGCCCCCCCACTTCCCAGAGTGTCACAACTTCGGTTGTAGAATTTCGTAGATGTCACTGGGTTCCCACGGTTGCCCATTCGGGCCCATCAGCTCCGTGTAGGTCACCTGAAGGTTCTGCACCGGGGGGGCTTTGGGCTCCGGGGGGGCCCTGTGGGGATAAGGGAGTGTGTGGGAGGGGATGGAAGGTCCTGGGGGTTTGGATGAAAGGGGGGTCGTGGCTGGAGCCCCCCACTCACCTGTCCTGGTGCTTCCTGGCAGCTGCAAAGGAAAGAGGTGGGGGTGACTGCAGAGTCCTGGGGCCCTGACCCTGCACGGGAATCCTGACACCCCACTGGACCCACAGATCCCTCCAAGACACCTGGGCATCCCTGCAGCCTCCCAGGAACTCTCAACCAGCCCAGTGCCCCCAACTCACTGAGCCCCCAGAACCCCAAGCCCGGCAGGGAGGAAGAACCTCCAAACTCCCCCAGGATCCCAAAAAGAACCCCCAACATCCCTGCATGACCTGCCACCACTTCCCCAAACTCCACAGGAGCCCAAGAAACATCACTGGGGGTTAAGGGCCTCTCACGTCAGGGCTGTGGGTGATGCCTTATAGTCCCCCCCACTCTGGGGGGCTTCCCACCACTCCCCACAAGCCCTGTCCCCCCATTGTCACCCACCCATGTGGTGCCACCGGTGCCAGGCCATGATGACACTGATAAGCAGGACCAGGAACAACAGAGACACAACGACCCCTGCAGTCACTCCTGGGGACAGAGTGGGACAGATTGGGGTAACCTGTCACCCAAGGGGTCTCGAACTCCCAGGTGACTTCAGGTGACCCCTCCTGTGCTCTGTTCCCTCTGTGACACTGCCAGGGGCAGAGGGGGACAAACCAGGGTCACCCATGGTCCAGGTGCCCTGCACCCCCACAGTGACCATGTGTGACCTCACCTGTGCTGCTGGATCCCTGTGGTATCACCTCCAGGGCCAGCTCTGGGCTGAGTGCCCGGAACACGTGGTGCTCATCCAGCTGGTTGGTGGCCACACACTGGTAGGTGCCAGAATGTCCCACATCAATGTCCCCTAGATCCAGGAAAGGACCCTGGGCCACCTCCCTCCTGTCGCGCAGCCAGGTGAAGGTGACAGGTGCTGAGCCGACCTGCACCGAGCAGCGCAGGGTCACGGGGTCACCTGTGTGCACCTGGAGTGCCAGGGGGCCAGGGGTGATGGTGGCATTGGCCACGGGCACTGCGGGGACAGAGACGGTGCTGAGGCTGGGGGAGGGGCTGGAACCCGGTGTGGGGGGAGGGGAATGGGGGGGATGAGGATGGGATGGGTGGGATGGAGATGCCGTGGGAGGGCCACTCCCAACCAGAGGGTCCCTCTCCCCCATGATGGTGACATTCATTTGGGGGACTCTTGGCCACGCTGTTCCCCTTGCTGTTCTGCCATTGGTAGTGGCCACTGTTCTCATCCCTGACCTTGCTCAGCTCCAGGCAGGGGCCAGTGCCCAGTGGTGCCCCTGAGCCCTCCCAGTGCCAGGAGAAGGACAGGGGACCTGTCCCCACAGCCACCGCGCAGCTCAGCACCAGGCAGTCACCCAGTGCAATTGTCCCCCGGGAGACGGTGCCAACAGGGACATCCTTGAGAGAGCGACCCCTGCGACAGCACATGGGTGTGATGGGAGACATAGGAGGAGTGGGGAACAGGGGGAGGGACAGGAGGGAGGTGGAGGTGACACCCATGAGGCAGAATTGGACACAGGGAGGGATGGAGGGACCTGGAGAGGGACCTGGGAATTTGTGGGTGACCCAGGAAGGGATGCAGCAAGGGATGAGGGACCAAGGCAGTGATGGGGTAACCCTTGGAGGATGTCAGGGTTTCCTGTCCCCATTACCACACTCACCATGCACTGTCACTGTCACCGGCTCTGACTCCCTCCACTGTGGCAGTGTAGATTTCACCCAGCCCCCGCAGTGGTAGCGGCCAGCGTGGTGCAGCTGCAGGGGGGACAAGGACAGCTCGGTCCCATTGAGGGGCCACCCCAGATCCTCCCCCTCATGGTAAAATCGCAGCCTGCTGACAGATCTGTCCTGTCTGACTCGGCAGCGCAGTGTCACTGTGTCCCCCTCCAAAAGCGCCCGTGCCGGAACCTGAAGCAGCAGACGATCTGTGGGACAGGGAGGCCCTGTCACACTGGGAGACTCCGGGGGACACTGAGGGGTGCAAGGCCACCCAGGGAGTGAAGCACACCCAGAGCCTCGCAGAGGGCACCCATCCCCATTGCCCCTCACCATTTAGGACGCTCACACTGTGGCTGAGCCCAGTGTCGGGTCTGTGACACTGGTAGGTGCCAATCTCAGTGACAACGAAGTGGTCATCTCCCTCCTTCCACCAGAGCCACCCATCCTTGTACCAGGTGGTGGCACCAGAGGTCCCTGAGCCCAGGCAGGTCAGTGTCACTCGGTCCCACAGCGCTGCTGGCATCCAGGGGGGCTGCACGAGGAGCTGGGTGGTCTGGGTGCCTGTAGGGACACCAGGCGACACCAGCCTGCTAGGGCCAGCACAGGGCTGGGGACAGCAGGATGGGGACATGGCATCCCCTGAGGACTCACCAGCGAGGCCGAGGGTCTGGGCTGGAAGGGAGAAGGGATAGGGCTGGGTGGGCGTGGCAGCACAGGGACAGTGGCAGCAGGGGGAGGTGATGTGGGGGCTGACCCAAAACTGTCCCTGTAGAGACACCAGTTCTGATGGGAAAGTGCTCAGGGATAGTCCTCAACAACTGTTGAGAAGCCAGGGGACATGTCAGTGTCACAGCTGCCCACACACCACATCCGTGTGGCACGGACACCTCAGGGATGGGGACACTGCTGCCACCCATGGCTGAGGCAGGACGTGGGGACACTGTGGACACCCTGGCCATGAGGACACCACGGCTACCCTGTACTGACACATGTTACCCCTGTCAGCCCCACAACAGGTGTCCCCATTGCCCACCTCCACAGTGCTTTTCCCCTTGTCCCTGTATCCCTGTGTCCCCCTGTTCATGTCACCACAGCCACCCCACTTCCCCACTCACACCAGTGTCCACCCCTATGGACTGGCTCTGATGGCACTGGAGATCTCAGGGGACCTCGCAGCCCCCCTGTGTCCCCTCCCCACCGCTCTCTGCCTCACTCACCCCACAGGAGTAGCGCCACTGTCCCGGCCATCCCGGTGTCCCTGGCCATCTGGGCTGGCTGTCACACACTGCTGTGGCCACTTTTTCCCTGGGTTGTGGCTCTTCAGCCAAAGGGGAAGGAAGTGAGGTGACATCTAGCACCCACATGTTGGTGGCACATTGTGGGGGCCGGGTGGAGAGAGCCTGGGGCCACTCTGGGGCCAGGGTGGGGACAGGCTGGGGACAGGCTGGGGACAGGCTGGGGACATGGTGCTTACAGGCTCAGGAAAAAGAGGGACTTGGTGGAACAAGGGATTCCCAGGAGTGGAGGCTGAGGGGATGTGGGCAACCAAGGATGGATGTCCAGGGAAATGGGAGTCCTAAGGAGGCAGGTCTGAGAGGAGGGGGACTCTGTGGTAATGGGGTTCCCCATGCTTGCGATCCCCTCCAGGGATTTGGAGTCATGGGATGCAGGTCCTAGGACGGGGAGCTCCTGGGACAATGTGAGGCCCATGGGATGACCCAGTTTTTGGTAGTGGGGGAGGGGCCACAAAGATAGCCCCTGTGAGAAGCTTCTGGAAGCTTTCACCATGTCCAACAGAGCCAGTCCCTGTCTGAAGATGATGGATGTGGCTAGCACAGGTCTTTCCCATGAGAATTCCTTTTGTGTTTTATAAATAAAGATAAGGTTTGGATGTTATTAAAAACAGTGTCCCAAGACTTGGACGGTGCAGACCTGGCCAATCAGGCCTAGGGGGAGGTTTCTGACTGACCAATCTGGGTGACCTTTGAAAACTCTATATATATGATGAAATCAAAACAATAAAGGCTTTTTCCTTCTTGCCACTGAGAACTGGATTCTTCTCTCTGCTAGCAGCTCAACAGCAACAGATGGACATGCCGCTGGCCAAGGCGGGGCCAATTAGAGATGTTGGTTATGATAGCATGATATGATAGCATGTTTAAGAAAAAATCAAAACAATGTGAGCATGCACTTCTTTTTAGCTAGAGGAGAAGGAGCTGAGAAGGTGTGAGGGAAAACAACATGGGGACACCAAGGTCAGTGGAGAAGGTGGGTAGGAGGTTCTCCAGGCACCAGAGCCAACGATCCTCTGCTGGCTGTGGTGAGACCATAGTGGAGCAGGCTGTCCCCCTGCAGCCCATGGGGTCCATGGGGATGCAGAGATTCACTTGCAGCCCATGGGAAGGTGACCCACACCGGAGCGGGTGGATGCCTGGAGGAGGCTGTGATCCAGTGGGAGACCCGATAGAGAGAGAGGCCTTGCTCCTGAGATGGAACAGCCTGGCCTTGCAGGTCTGTACCCCGTGGATGTGGGACACATGCTGCAGCAGTTTGGGAGGACTGACTACCTGTGGGAGGAGCTCATGTTGTGGCAGTTTTGGGCAGACTGCTTTGTGGGAACTGACAACTAATCTGCCTTTGCTCGCAGACATCAGCCGTGTTGCAAGCAGCTTCATGAGAAACAGAAGCAAGAAGCCAAAATAAGATGAGGAAAACAGCTTGGAATGCAACATCTGCGAAAGGGAGTCTGTTGTTCACAGAATAGGTGTGCTAGGAGTAGCCCATCCGATGATGCTGTACAACAACAGGGTAGAACCAATAGCTTTATGGCACAAATGTTAGAAAATAGTATAAAAGAGACTTTGTAGTAATAAACGATGCTTATGCCTTCCTTTCTACTTGGCCTGGAGCTGTGTCTTAGTGTGTCATTCCCGTCTCGAAGCAGCGACACTGCTGCTGTGAGATTTGGACTCACACTGGGGAGGTTCATGGAGAGCTGTCTCCCGTGGGAGGAACCCCACAGCAATGCAGAGGATGACTCCTCTCCCTGAGCAGCAGAAGAAGATTCTGGTAATGAACTGACCCAACCCCCACACCCTGTCCCTCTGTGCTGCTGGTGGGAAGGGTGAGCAGAGGAACGGTGTCTTTAAGCGCTTTATTTCACTTCTCATTATCCACTGTCTCTGCTGGTAATAAATCACTTTACAGCTTTACATTCAGCCTCTTTTGGTCCTCAGTGCATTTTCTCCTGGTTCCTTATCTGAACTCATGAGCCCTTTGTGTATTCAACTCTTTTCCCCCTCTGCTCTGCCCAGCTGCGGCAGGGGAGAGTGGAGAGAGCAGATGTGGTCGGTGCCTGCCATTTGGCAAGTGTTCAAACCCATGACAGGGTGCCAGGGGGGAGGATATAGGGCATGGGAGCCCCATGGCTGGATTCCCAGGGGAATGTGTTCCCAGGGACAGGCAGTGGCTGCATGGGCACATGGGTCACAGCTCCTTCACTGGGTGCCTGAGATATTGGATGTGATCCGGGGTGCAGTGGGGCCCTCCTGAGGTGCTCATGGTTTGTGGGGGCATAAGAGGGGGGGCCAGGGGGCTCCAGCGCTGTGCCCCCAACTCTTCCAAGGGCTTTTTGAACTCTTTATTTCTGGTTTTCTCAATCTTTTTCTAAATTGTGCACCATGCCCAATACCTAGCTCTGTGATCCCCAGGAGCACCTGAGCAGAGAACATGTTGGGGGAACCCAGGGGAAGGGAAAAGGGGGACTGGGGCATGCAGGGAGGGGTGAGGAGGCTGTAGAGGATGGGGCTGTCCTGCTGTGCCCCCCAACACTTCCACTTTTCTGCAGAAGCAAAAAGAGGCCATTTGTGCTGTGAGTCAGATGGAGGGGCAGGTTCTGTCCTAGGGAGCACATCCAGGGGGTTCCTGTCCTGGGGCATCCCTGTTCTGGGGACAACATGTGCAGGGGGTGACATACCCTGGAGGAGAGTGTCCTGTTATGGGAGATGGCAGTTCCGGGAGGGTCCCTGTCCAAAGGGTGGCACATCCTGGGGACCCCGTCCATCCAAGTTTGGGGCCAAGACATGGCACAGCCCTACTGAAGAGGGATGGGATCGGTGCCCGTGGGGACAGAGCGGCAACATCGCAGGTCCCTCAGCCCCGGCCGGGTGTCACTGAGAGGGGACAAACAGCAAGTTGCAGCTCCTTCCCCTCTGCATGGACAGCTGCAAGGGAACCCAATTGATGCCATTTGATTCCGCCTGGGAATGCCCCAGGTGATCATTTTGTCACCCTCCCCAAGGGACCGAGAGAGCCCCAGAAATCCTGCAAATCCCACAAGGATCTGCTCAACAGCCTCACATCCTCCTCCTCCCCGAGCTGAACAGACAGAGCAGAACAAGCAGAGCAGAACAAACTCCATTTCTTCCGTTTTAATCAAAAAGCTGAGGTTTGGGCCCAATAACAAAATAACTGGTCTTGTGCCCCCTGGCAGTGGAAGGGGGAATGGGGAGCCCTAGGAGCCCTGGGAGCACTGGAACAGGGAGCTCTGGTGGCCCTGGGCAGTCCCCCATGGGAGCCACCCCACTCGGGGCCACTACCCCAGGCAGGGTGGGCAGCAATGGGAGCCGGCGGGGGGGTTACACACACGGGGGATGCCCACGGACAAGGATCTCCAGTGTCCCCAGTGCCCCCAGTGTCCCCAGTGTCCCCAGTGCTTCCCAGTGTCACAGAACATTCCCGTAGATGTCATTGGGGTCCTTCTTTCGCCCGTGGGGTCCCCGCAGTTCCGCATAAGTCACCTGGGGGGATGTGGTGTGGGGTGGCCCTGCGAGAGACACTGGTTGGGGCCACCCGTGGGGAGGTGACACCCATGGATGATGTGTCCCTGTCCCCAGTACCCGGACTCACCTCCTGCCCTCTCGATGCTGATGACGTGGGTGTAAAGCACCTCTCCATCCTCCTTGGCGGCCGAGGGGACGCTGCGGGGATAACGGGGTGTCTGTGGGGCTGGGGGTTTTTTGTGGTGGAGTTAAAAAGGTGGGGGTCAAGACTGCAGCTTCCCACTCACGTGTCTTGGGGCTTCTTGGTGGCTGCAAAAGAAAGAGGAATGGGGTTGACAATGAGGTCCCTGTGGCCACTGAATCCTCCCAGGACCCCTGACTGCCCCCAGGACCCCTGAGCATCCATGATGACCCACGGAAACCCTGAACCACCCAATGCCCCTGAGTTCCTGAGCCCCCAGAGCCCCAAATCCGGCTGGGACTGGGAACCTCAAAACTGCCCCAGGACACTGACAGAACCCCCAACATCCCCGCACAATCCTCCAACACCTCCCCAAACCCTACAGGAGCGCAAGCCAAGGTCAATAGGGTCTCAGCACTCCCCAAGTCAGGGACTGTGAGCACAACTCCTTTCCCTCCCCCACTCTGGGGGACTTACCACCACTCCCCATCCCCCATTGTCACCCACCCATGCGGTGCCACCGGCGCCAGCCCACGATGACTGCCAGGACCAGGACCAGGAAAAGGAGGGACCCAACAATCCCAGTAGCCACTGAAGGAAACAGAGAAAGACACACTGGGATCACCCAGAATCCCAAGGGTCCTGAATCCCCACGGTGATCCCATGTGACCTCACCTGTGCCCCAGTGTCCCTGCGATGTCACCTCCAGGGCCAGCTCTGGGCTGAGTGCCCAGAACACATGGTGCTCATCCAGCTGGTTGGTGGCCTTGCATTGGTAGGTGCCAGAATGTCCCACACTGACGTCCCCAAGCTCCAGGAGGGGACCCTGGGTCACCTCCTGCCCATCGTGCAGCCAGGTGAAGGTGACAGGTGCTGAACCTACCTGCACTGAGCAGCGCAGGGTCACGGGGTCACCTGTGTGCACCTGGAGTGCCGGGGGGCCAGGGGTGATGGTGGCATTGGCCACGGGCACTGCGGGGACAGAGACGGGGCTGAGGGTGGGGGAGGGGCTGGAACCCGGTGTGAGGAGGGGGATAGGTGGGAATGAGAGTGAGATGAGGGAGTCTTTGTTTGGTGGCACCTGGTGATAGAGGGTCCCCTTCATCCCTCATGTTGACCCAAATTGGTGGTGGCAATCACCCAGCGTGGGGTGCGGATGGTGATGTGATGGCTGGGATGATTGGGATGGGAGATGCTGTCAATTGTGGGATCCCAACCCCCACACTCACTGCGCACAATGACTTATGGCCTCCATTATGGAGCTCACCTCGCAGCTGTAACTGCCCGAGTGGGAGATCCCCACGGCGGGCAGCAGGAGCTGCGGGGACCCCTGCGGGCCCCCCAGCAACTGCCCGTCCCGGTAGAAGAGGTGCAGGAGAGGGGCTCGGGGCCTCAGGGGGCTGGGGGTGCTGAGGCAGCTGAGATTGAGGGGGGACCCCTCGGTGGGCTCGGGGGGACCCTCCAGCTTCAGCACCGGCACCAGGAAGAGCTCTGGGAAGGAGGGGAGTAGGAGGGGACAGGGACCCTGGGCCTGCTGGAAAGGGGTGTACTAGTTTTGGGGTTTTGGGGGGATGGGAGTTATGGGGGTGCTCACCGTGCACTGTCACTGCCACTGCTGCCGAAATCTCCCACTGCGGTGACAGCATGGTGCCAACCTGGGCCCTGCAGCGGTAGTGCCCGCCATGGTGCAGCTGCAGCGGGGACAGGGACAGCTCGGTCCCATGGAGGGGCTTCCCCAGTTCCTTCCCCTCATGGTAAAATAGCACCTGCGTGAGCTGAGGGTCCCTCCTCACTCGGCAGCGCAGTGTCACCGTGTCCCCCTCCAGCAGCGCCTGCGCCGACACCTGCAGCACCAGCTCATCTGGTGGACAGGGGGTTCAGTCACACTGGGGAATTTGAGAGTGTCCAGGGGGTTCCCCACTGAGGACCACTGTAGGCTGCAGGGACTCCACAGTGGCCTCCATGGAATGGGGGGACACCAGGAGGGATCTCCATGGCACCAGGATGGAGCAAGGGGGTCCCATCCCACTGAGATGTACTAGGACAGTTTTCCACAGGTTGCACTGCGATGCACTGGGATGTCCCCATGTGCAGGGGACAGCTCTCTTGACATGAGGTGTGTGAGACCACCCACAGAGTGAAGCCCACCCAGAGGCCCTTGAAGGACACTGATCGCCATCCTCCCCTCACCATTTAAGACGCTCACGTGGTTGCTGAGCCCAGAGCCAGGTCTGTCACACTTGTAGGTGCCACTCTCAGTGACAAGGAGTCGCTCCCTTTCCTCCTTCTCCCAGCGCTGCCCATCCTTGTACCAGGTGGGGACATTGGATGTCCCCGAGCCCTGGCAGGTCAGTGTCACCCAGTCCCACAGCGCCGCTGGTGTCCAGGGAGGCTCCACGAGGAGCTGGGTGGTTTGGGCACCTGTGGGTGACAGGGGACACCAGCCTGCCAGGGCCACTGCGGGACTGAGGACAGTGGGGTGGGGACATGGCATCCCTTGAGGACTCACCAGCGAGGCTGAGGGTCTGGGCTGGAAGGGAGAAGGGAGAGGGGCTGGGTGGGGGTTGCCCTGCAGGGACAGCAGCACCCCGTGGGGACCCCTGTGTGGCATGGATGTCTCAGGGACTCTGTGACCACCCATGGCTGAGGCAGCATGTGGGGACACTGTGGACACCCTGGGCATGGAGACTCCATGGCCACCCCATGCTGGCACAGGTCACCCCCCCAGCTCCACAGCCCCTGTCCCCATGGCCACATCCCAATGGTTCTTCTCCCCTTTTCCCCCATCCCTGCCAGCATATCCTTGTCCCCACAGCCCTGTCCCCCAATGCCTGTCCCTGCATGATCGTGGTCCACCCCCATGGAGTGTCTCTGCTGGCATTGGGGAACTCAGGGGACCCCGCAGTCCCCCTGTGCCTCCTCCCCACTGCTCTCTGCCTCACCAGGCCCATCCCAGGTTTCAGGTCCATGCCCAGGGCACTCACCCCACAGGAGCAGTGCCAACTTTCTGGCCATCATGATGTCCCCAGCCATCCAGGCTGGCTCTAACACACTGCGAGGGCATCCGGTCCCCTGGGTGGTGGCTCTTCGTCGAAGGGGAAGGAAGTGAAATCACTCCTCATCCCCACCAGTTGGCACATGGTGGGGGCAGGGTGCAGACAGGCTGACCACAAGCTGGAGACAGGATGGGGGCAGGCTGGGGACATGGTGAACATGGGGGTCCCACGAGTGGGGGTCTCAGTGGGTGTGGGGAGGAAAAGATCAGGTTCCCAGGGCAATGGGGGTTCCCAGGGATGGGCAGTGGCTGGGTGGGCATGTGGGTCACAGCTCCTTGACTGGCTGCCTCAGATGTTGGGGTGACCCAGGGACCAGCACAGCCCCCTCTGGCTCCTCATGGCCTGGGGGTAACGCCAGGTGGATTCCAAGGGTCTCTGGCTCTGTGCCCCCTCCCCCACCCAGGGGCTTTTTCTTCTCTTTATTTCCATTTCCTTCCTTATTTTCCTCACTTTTGCACACCTCCCTCTCCCCAGCCCCCAGTTTCTGGCTCAGCTATCCCTGCTGAGGTCATGGGTGAGGGGAACCCCAGAGAGGGGAAAAGGGGTGTGGAGGTGCAGGGAGGGTTGGGGGAGCTGTGTGGGATGGGAGTGTCCAGCTGTGCCCCCCAACATTTTGCCTTTCCTGCAGCAGAAGGAAGAGGCTGTTTGTGCTCAGAGTTACATGGGGGGGAATTTTTCTGTCCTGGGGGGCACATGCAGTGGTTCCTCTCCTGGGGGGATCCTGTCCCAGGGGCAACACATCCCGGCTACGGGGTCCTGTCCTGGGGCATGGTGGCTCTGGGAGTGTCCAGACTTCTCCATTCTTGTTCCAGACTTCTCCATTCTTGTTCCAGACTTCTCCATTCTTGCTCATCCCCTGGAGGATCTGAGCTGGGAAGAGCAGCTTGGGAATGCAGCCCCAGGCAGGAAGGAGCTTCCAAACTCCTCCTCCTTGCAGCCAGTGCCCATCCAAGTGTGGGGCTCAGCCATGGCACAGTCCCACTGCCCAGGGATGGGCATTGGCCAGCCCTGCTCTGGCCAGCCCCAGGGGCAGCCAGCACCTGAGGCTCCCACCTGCCCCCTTGGCCCCCTTTGATTCTCACAGCTTTAGAGCTGCTCAAAGGTGAGAATTGTGTGGGGGAAAAAGGCCTGGCTGTGGTTTGCTCAGCCCTGCAAGAAGCACAAAAACCAACTGGAGCCCAAGCAGTGGCTCTCCATGATTCAAAGGAATCTCCTCCACAGTAAGGCACTGTAAAGTAAAGCACACCTTTATTGGCTCAGCTGGGGGGAGCATGCAGGTGTTAACACCTCCATGTGCATGTCTGCCATGTTCACCTTGCAAAGGTTATTTTTATGTTTAGAAATTCAGCATCTGCCCTAGTTTTGTTCATTTATCTAAAGGTACAGTCTTAAGTTCTTACATAACTTGTCATTTCCTTTTTTAGGATTACAAACATGTCATGCTATACATTCATTCCACACTTATTTTGCTAATACTTACACTTAATTTTACTATTGCACACTTTGTTGATATATTATTTGTACTTCATCTATAATTGTGTATTGATTATGTTTCTATTCTCTATTACATATAAAAATTGCATTTTTCTACTGTTTTCATGACAACTCTCATTTCTCATTAAAAGTAGCTTCCTTCTACAGCATTTTGCTTCTGCCTTATCTCTTAGCCCACAGGAGGCTAGGTCTTTGTCTTGCAAAACAAGTGGTTAGTCAGATGCAATAGCTCACATTCCTCTCTTATCAGCTTAGCCCCTTCTAGGCCAAGGCCCTTCTGACTTAGGAAAGTAGATTTTTTCTTTGCAGAAGCAGTTGTGGTTAAGCATAGCAGCTAGGGCTTCCCTTTTATCAATCTGTACTTTATACTAAGGTGCAGGTATGTTGAGGTGCTTTAGTTAAAGGAGTTCTGTGCTTCATGAGGGCCTTTGATGGTTTTCAGAGCAGGGCTGGGTGGAAACCAACCGTGCAGGGGCAGCTGGGAGGGAACCAGTCCAGAAATGCAGCAATTGATCATTTTGTCCCTCTGGCCAAGGGACTGAGAGAGCCCCAGAACTCCTGCAAAGACAACAACAATCTGCTCAACAACCTGACCTGGACACTCCTCCTCATGTCTCAAACCTGCAGCCCTTTGGAAGCTCCCATTAGAAATGTTTGTGTTCTGGCTGTGGCCACCAGATGTGAGGGTAAAGTGTGGAAATATCAGGCAGTGGCTCTGCTCTGCAGCCTTGCTGGGGCTGTGGGGGTGACCCTGGCTGGATTCCAGGTGTCCCCAAAGCAGCTCATCCCTGCCCTCCTCACCTGCACAGGGCTCAGGGAATAGACAGGGCTGGCCCCGCCCCTCCCCCACCCGTTCCAGGACATTTCCCCTGTCCCCAGAGCTGTTGGAGGTGTTGCCATGGCAACAGTCGGTCCCGACACATCGCGACAGTGGCTTCGACACGCTGTCACAGTCGGTCCTCACACCTTGTGACAGTCCAGGCGCTCACAGCACGATGGCAGCTGAGCCCCTTCCCAGTGCTCTGGGACCACCACTATGCTCCCTCCTTCCCGCAGGCTCCACCCCAGGGTCTTTGCTCCCCGCTGTCCCAGGGTCTCCTCTCTGCCATTTCGGTCCCTCTGCTTGAATTAGGGGACTAGAAGTTAGATAATGATTTACTAGGAGCTGCTTGCTAAAACAATATATCGCTTGCTTAACTGTTTCTGGGCTTGCCAGGCAGAAAGGGAGGATGCAAAAGGAATGCAGGACCATTGATAGGAGTTAAACTACTGTGACCAGATATCCTGCTTTCGGACCCTGGAACCAGCCTGAGTCAGCTCTGAGGTTTGGACTTGGACCAGAAACTTAAGGAGTATGTGCAAGGAGGAAGGGTGAAGAGTTCCACCAGAGGAATACTCCGTTCACTGCCTCCCAGAGACCCCCAAGATCCCTGCTCGCAATGATCAAGCGGCACTGCACAGGTGCAAACATATTTAAATTAACTTTAGACTCATTATAATATGAAGACAGGATAGATAATGAAGATGTATAGGGGCATTTTGTAACTTCACGCATATGTAACCTGTAACCTGATATAAACCTAGTGAAGTGCTGCTGGCAGGGTGCATGCTTTGGAGGGTTACCCCCATGCATTCCAGCTGGAGTAAAACATACCTACTTCACAGCTTTATGAGTTGTGGAGTCCATCTGTGCATCACACTCTCTGGGCTCCCCAGTGGGGGTCCTGTCCCTCCACCCCAGCCTCTCCCACCCAGTGCCCCCTGGCCCCTCCATAAGCCCCAGGGCTGGCACCCACAGAGGCTCCCTGTCCTGGAGGATGAGATGTTCCTTGGGTACCGCCAGCTGAGCATGGCTCGAGTCTGTCATGCCGACCTTGCCAACAGCACTTGGGCTCCAGCAGCCCTGTCCTGATCCTTCGGGATGTGCCAAGCACTCCTGGAGCACTGCCCTTTGTCAGGAACAAGCCCAGGACCACCCGAATCATCCCCAAAGCCTGATCTTGGACTTCATGTGGGTTGTGCCTGAGCACTGAGGTGTTTCGGGAGCCCGATGGGTGTCACTGCCCTGTCCCAAAATCTCAGGGCAGTAGGAATGGGAAGCGGTGCTCCCCTATGGCCCAACCCTGTGGGCCTCACCTGAGCACCCTGCGGAATACCTCGTGCTCCTGCATGGCCAGGTGCTGTCCCCATGGGCCACCTGCTCCAGCCACTCCTGCCTCAGCCACTGCTCCAGCTCGGCCTTGCTGCTCGGCCAGCGTGAAGCACCAAGCACATGGCAGAGGCACTGAATCATCCCCAATACCAGCAAAAAGCACCACAAAACCTTCTCGGCAGCCAAATAAGCTCCTTCTGCGCAGAGTTGGGGGCACCTGTCCCCCAAATTGTGTCCAATGCTACCTCGTGTAGCCCAAAATCCCTGGGAGAGGCAGCAGAGCTGTGTGTTTTTGAAAAGGGATGGTTTAGGAGCTGGATTTAACTTTCAGAACCCCGGCTCCAATTACCCTCGGTAAGGGTCTGCAGCAGCCAGAGAAGAACAGGGCATTAGCCCAACCAGCTCCAATTTCGCCCCATTTAGGCCTCCCAAGCCACAGCTGCTGGCCTGGGCTGTCCCTGTGCTGTGGCTGTGGCTCTGCTGTCCTCCTCCTCCTCAGCCTGTGGCTGATGTGTTGGGACCAGCAGTGGCCCAGCAAGAGCAGGAACTCCAAATATGGCATGGAGACTCCTGAGGAGCCCTGGCAGACTCAGCACCGACCACCTGCTTTCCTCACCATGCCAAGGGAATGCAATATTCCCAAGAGCTGTTGTGCCAGGGCTGAAGGAGCAAAAGGGAGTGAAAGGCTGTGGGTTTTGCGGAATTGTGCTGTAATGCCATGAGAGGTGCTGTTGTGGGACTGAGACTCAGCTGGGGGGTGGGTGCTTCCTTCCTTCCATTCGGGATCGGGGAGAGCAGTGGTGTGTGTGTTGCACAGGGTGTGTGTCTGGCCAGGACACTGCTGCACTGCCCCTCAGCACTGCGATCTGAGCTGCAGCCTTCACCGCTTCTGCCCACTGCCGGTGGAGCTGCCGGGACTGATTGGTGCTGAGAGATTGCAAAATGAGCGATTTCCCCTCTTTGCTCTGCCCGAGGCTGCCATGGCTGCCGAGGGGATCCAGCTTGGATTGCAGCGCCCCCTGCTGGCCTGAGCAATCCCTGCAGCGCCCCCTGCTGGCCTGAGTGTTCCCTGCAGTGCCCCCTGCTGGCCATGGTCATCACAACACCAAATAGGAAAAAACAGCACTGAGAGGGTTGGAAGCCTCTATTATTGTGTTCTTTGTTCTGTTCTGTTCTATTTATTTTCTGGTAACAAACCATTCTTCCTTTTCCTACATTTTTGCATGGGAATCCCGTAATTTTCAAAATTGTAATAATTTGGCAGAAGTAACATGAAACATTGAGAGAGACAAACTGAATCACCCCTAGCAGGGGCCAAGACAAAGAGTAAGATAAGACTGTGTTTACCTTAGGCATAGTTGTTAACAGGAGATATTAAGTGAGAAGACTGTGATCAGTAGCCCTTAAGAAATGTAAAACATGTAACCCTGGAAACCAAAGGTTTTGTAGAACCTGAACTATAGTTGGTAACAGTATAAAAATATGTACTTTGGACAATAAAGTCGGTTTTGCATGAACCAGGCTGAGTCTGCATATCAATCACCAACAAGGATGGATTCTTCTTTCCATTCCATGGCTATTTCCACCCTCCTTGGCAGACATTTGTCTTTTAAACCAAGACAGCTCCCAAATCCAGGGTTCCAGTGTGGATAGGACAGACATTCCAAGAGAAAGCAGGGTCAGACATGTGACCACTTCATGCTCTGCCTTTTAAGGCCCTGGGCCAACATGGGGCCTCCCCCAGGTGGGACTTCTGGTCACTTGGCCACTCAGGAGTTGGGTTGGACAGAGCATCACACTGTCCCCAGTGTGCCATGGCTGACAGACTGATGGACACACACGGCCCTGTCACACCCAACGTAAGGCCTGACCAACCCCCTATCACACACAGGTGTTCCAAAATGTCTCGAGACATCAAACTGCTCCTGTCTCTGACAGCCCACCCTGTGCCATGGATTGATCCCAACTGCCCTGGAAAAGGGGGAGACTCTGGAAAACCCACAGTGCCTTGGTGACATCATAGTGTGGGGGAACACGGCCGAGGAGGGTTTGGAGACAGAGGAGAAGAGAATGCAGAGCCTCCTGAAGGCTGCTTTGGCCATCAAAGCAATGAAGGTCCAGAGCCCTGCCAGGTTCCTCCTGGTGGGGGAATCGTGCTGGGGGCAGCGTCTGGGGTTTGTTCCTTGTTGGGGCTTTCCCTGGAAATCATTCCTTTTCTGACCCTTTTGATTCTTAATCTTGTTACTGTTGCTGTTGCCATTGGTTTTCTTCTGTCATTGCTGTTTGCAGGAAATTGTTCTTCTCTCAGCCCTTTGGGATCTTCGCCTTTTGTGCCTCCACTGGGAGGGGAGGAGCAGCAGCCCCTGGTTTTTAGGGGAAGCACACAGAGGTGTTGGTGCCCATGGGTGGGGATGCCCAGTGCCCCCCAGTGTCCCCCTGTGCCCCTCAGTGTCCCCCAGTTTCCCCTAGTGTCACAGCACATTCTCATAGATTTCACTGGATTTCCTCAGTCTCCCATGGGCTCTCGGCAGCTCTGCGTAGGTCACCTGGGTGTCCTGGGGTGGGGTGATGCTGGAAAACCCTGAAAACGACACCAGTTTGGGGGACTCAGGTTGGGGTGACACCTGTGAGTCACGTGTCACTGTCACCTCCCACCCTGTACTCACGCTGTGCCTGTTTGGTGATCATGACGTGGGTGTACAGCACCTCCTCCTCCTCTGGGGGGGCTGGGGGCTCCGGGGGCACCCTGATGGGATAAAGGGATGTGTGGGAGGGGATGGAGAATTGTGAGGCTGGGGGTAAAAGGGGGGTCATGGCTGGAGCCCCCAACTCACCTTTCCTGGTGCTTCCTGGCGGCTGCAAAGGAAAGAGTGAGGGGTAACTGTGGGGTCCCAGGGCCATGACCACACTCAGGAATGCTGAACCCTGACAGGACTCTCAGTTCCCCCAGGACCCTCAAGCATCCCTGAAGCCCCCAGAATTCATGAACCCCTCCAGTGCCCCCAACAAACACTGCCTCAAGAACCCAGCAGGGAGAGGAACCCCCAAACTGCCTGAAAGAACCCCAGCATCCCTGCACGACCCTCCAGCACCTCTCCAAACCCTGCAGGAGCCCAGCCAAGGTCACTGTTGGTCTCAGCACGACCACAAGCCAGGGGCTTTGAGGGCTCCCCATTGCTTCCCAACACTCTAGGGGCTTCCTACAGCTCCCAGGGACCCCCATGACCCCATTGTCACCCACCCATGCGGTGCCACCTGTGCCAGGCCAAGATGACACCCAGGAGCAGAACCAGAAACAACAGGGAACCACTGATCCCTGCGGCCACTGCAGGAAAGAGACAAAGACACATTGGGGCCACCTGTCACATCAGGGATCCTGAACCTGTGGAGATCCTATATGACCCCACCTGTGCCCCAGTGTCCCTGCAGTGTCACCTCCAGGGCCAGCTCTGGGCTGAGCGCCTGGAACACGCGGTGCTCATCCACCTGGTTGGTGGCCGTGCATTGGTAGGTGCCAGAATGTCCCACATCGATGTCCCCAAGCTCCAGGAGGGGACCCTGGGCCACCTCGTGCCCATCATGAAGCCAGGTGAAGGTGACAGGTGCTGAGCCCACCTGCACCGAGCAGCGCAGGGTCACGGGGTCACCTGCGTGCACCTGGTGTGCTGGGGGGCCAGGGGTGATGGTGGCATTGGCCACGGGCACTGCGGGGACAGAGACGGGGCTGAGGGTGGAGGGAGGGGCTGGCATCAGGTGTCAGGGGAGGGGGATGTGTGGGATTTCTAAAACGTGGGTGGGGTCATCCCCAGCCCGAGTGTACTGCTCACCCAAGACGGTGACATTCAGTGTGGGACTCTCGGCCACGTTGTCCCCATCGCTGGCCTGGCACTGGTAGTGGCCGCTGTCCTTGTCCCCAATGTGGCTCAGCTCCAGGTGGGGGCCAGTGCCCAGTGGTGTCTCTGAGCCCTCCCGGTGCCAGGAGAAGGACAGAGGACCTGTCCCCGCAGCCACTGCACAGCTCAGCAGCAGGCTGTCACCCAGTGCCACCTGTCCGCCGGGGGGCTGTGCCGACAGGGACACCCCCGATACTGGGATCCCTGTGAGAGGGGGACACCAGGGGACAGGGAGGATCACAGGGACAGTGAGGAACACAGGGACAGTGAGTGACATGGGGACAGCAGGGGATAGTGAGGGACATGGGGAGGGTCAGAGAGGGGTGGGAGGACCCCAGGGAGGGGGATGGGGGCACAGAGATGGGGGGGAGCTTGGAAAGGGACCCCAGTGAGGGATGGGGGGTTCAGGGCAGAGACACATGGGGAGGGATGGGTGCACTCTAGGGAGGGGTGTGGGGACCCAGACTGGCATGTGGGGACCTGGGAAATATGGGGGGACCTCAGAGAGTGGTGGGAGGACCTGGGCAGGGATGGGGGACCCGGGAAGGGACAAGAGAACGGATGAGGCTCCCCAGGCGGGGCGGGGGGAGTCAAGGACGATGTCAGGGAAGAATTGGGAGACCCGGGGCAGGGAGGGGGTGATCTGGGGAGGGACCAAGGAAAGGGATGAGGGGAGCCGGGAAAGGTGTCAGGGAGGGCTAGGGGTCCCCAGTTGTGTCTGGGGAGGCTGTGGGGGTTGCCGTGCCCATCCCCGCACTCACTGCGCACCGTGACGCGGAGCCGGGCGCTGCTCTTCCGCACGGCCCCCCCCTCGGAGCGCACCTCGCAGCTGTAACTGCCCGAGTGGGAGACCCCCACGGCGGGCAGCAGGAGCTGCGGGGACCCCTGCGGGCCCCCCAGCAACTGCCCGTCCCGGTAGAAGAGGTGCAGGACGGGGGCTCGGGGCCGCAGGGGGCTGGGGGTGCTGAGGCAGCTGAGAGTCAGGGGGGACCCCTCGGTGGGCTCAGGGGGACCCTCCAGCTCCAGCACCGGCACCGAGAAGAGCTCTGGGAAGGAGATGGGAGTGAGGATGATGATCCCGAGTGTGCTGGGGAGGGGATGTGGGGATTCCGACTGTGGGATGCTCACCGTGTACTGTCACTGTCACCGGTTTCGAATCCCAGGAGCTATGCCAGACCCCCGCGCAGCGATAGTGGCCGCTGTCTTTCAGCCGCAGAGGGGGCAGGGACAGCTCAGTCCCCTCGAGGAGCTCCCCCAGTTTCTTCTCCTCACGGTAAAATTGCACCTGAGTGATCTGAATGCTCGGCAAGGTCCGGCAGCGCAGTGTCACCGTGTCCCCCTCCAGCAGCGGCTGTGCTGGCACCTGCAGCACCAACCAGCCTGGGGACAAGTGGGGACACAGCACACCGGCATGTCCCGATGGCACCAGGATCACCACACTGTGTCACACACAGAGCACCAGGGGTCCCCAATTCCAACAAGGGGGTCTCCTCCTACTGGGATGCTCTGGAATGTCCCCATGCAGGGGACAGGCTCTGGTCACACCAGAGTCACAGAGGTGACTCGGGGTCCCCGCGGGTGCCAGGGTGGGACCACCCAAACCCCCTCACCATCTAAAACGGTCACAGGGTTGCTGAGCATGGTGCCAGGTCTGTCACACGTATAAGTGCCTCTCTCAGTGACAACAAATCTGTCGGGCGCCTCCTTCCACCAGGGCTCCCAGTCCTTGTACCACCTGGTGACACCAGATGTCCCCAAGCCCTGGCAGGTCAGTGTCACGTTGTCCCACAGTACTGGCGGCGTCCAGGGGGGATCCACGAGGAGCTGGGTGGTCTGGGCACCTGTGGGTGACAGGGGACACCAGCCTGCCAGGGCCAGCACAGGGCTGGGGACAGCGGAATGGGGACATGGCATCCCCTGAGGACTCACCAGCGAGGCTGAGGGTCTGGGCTGGAAGGGAGAAGGGAGAGGGGCTGAGTGGGGGTGGTAGCACAGGGACAGCGACACGAGTGGGCACTGGGTGTGGGGTTGTCCCTGAGCTGTCCCCATGGGGACACCAGTTCTGATGGGAAAGTGCTCGGGGACTGTCCCCAGCAGGGCTGGAGAGGCTCCCAGGGGACATGTCTGTGTCACAGCCGACCACATGCCACATCCGTGCAACACGGAGGCCTCGGGGACACTGCGGCCACCCCGGGCTGGGTGAGGACACGGGGACAGTGTGACCATCCTGGAAATGGGGACACCACAGCCACCCCGTGCTGGCACAGGTCGCCCCTGCGAGCCCTGGCACAGCCCCTGTCCCCACAGCCACATCCTCACGGTGCTTGTCCCCTTCTCCCATTATCCCTGCATCCCTGTCCCCTGTCCCTGTCCCCACAGCTGCCCCAGCCCCAAGGTGTCACTTCCCACATCCCTGTCCCCACAGCCACCCCACAGCCCTGGTCACACTGGAGGGCCACTGCCTCTGTCCCCCCACTGGCTCTGCTGGTCTTGGGAACATCAGGGGACCCCGCTGGCCCCCGTGTCCCCTCCCCACCAGTCTGTGTCTCACTCACCCCACAGGAGCAGTGTCACCTTCCCAGCCATCCTGGTGTCCCCAGCCAGCCAGGCTGGCTGTCACACACACTGCCAGGGCCACCTGTCCCCAACATGGTGGTTCTTGAGACAAAGAGGAAGGAAGAGAATTTACATCTTGTCCCCATGTGTTGGTGGCACAGGGTGGGGGCTGGGTGGCAACAGGGGGGGGACATGGTGGGACATGATGGGTTTTGGTGGGATACGGTGGGGACATGGAGGGACACTGTGGGGATACAGCAGGGACACGGGGGTGATGGTGGGACATGGGGGGACATCGTGGGACATGGTGGAACGTGCGGGGACACAGCAGGGACATGGGGGGACATAGGATGACATGGGAAAACATGGTGAGGACACATGAGGGACATGGTGGGACATGTGGGGACACAGCAGGGACATGGGGGTGATGGTGAGGACATGCTGGGACATGGTGGGACAGGGTAGGGACATGGTGTGACCCTCTGGGGACACAGCAGGGACTGTGTGTCCCCAAGTGTGTCCCAGGAGTGGGGGGCTCAGGGAATGGGGGGTCCAGGAATGGAGGTCCCCACAGGTGGGGGATCCCAAGGACCATTGTCGCCCTGTCCCCATGTCCCCTCCCCAGGACTGTGACAGAAGATTCCCTCCAGGTGTGCAGGCAGGGCCCTGCTGCCCCCCGCCTTTTCTGGGGCTCTCCAAACCTCTTGCCACTCCTGATTTGGGGCTTTTTGCTCTTTTTACTTCCCCTTTTTGTCACCTGGGAGGGACCTCCCTTGGGAGTGACACAGCCCTGGGTGGGGGAGGGGGCTGTCTTGGGCGGGAGACTGGGACAGTTCTGGTGGTGGGGAGGGTGTGACACAGCCCGGGAGGTGTCTCTGTCCCTGTCCCTGTCCCTATCTGTTCCCTCCTTCCCCCCGTAGTGACACCACAGTGGAGGAGTCATGAGCTCGGGGATGTCCCCATGGGAGGAGTCAGTGGCAATGACAGTGACAGTGACAGTGACAGTGCCACCTCTGCCCATCACCCCATGACCCCTGATTCCTGTGAACCTCCAGCCCTGGAATTGAGACCCCTGGACCTCCAGGACCTCTGGGAATGACCACGAGGCTAATGGACCCCAAAACCCCTGGACCCTTGATCCCTGTGACTTTATCCCTGTGACCCCGTGACCCTGGCAGTGACACCCTGGAGCCCCAGAACCTGTGCACCCCCAGGCCTGGCCATGAGCCCCATGGACACCCAGGCGCTCTGGACCCCTGGGAATGACCATGAGGCTTGTGGACCCCTGGACCCTGGAGGCCCCTGGGAACAACCATGAGGCCCACGGACCACCAAGAGCCCTTGACCCTTGATCCCTGTGACCCCCTGGCCCTGGCAGTGACACCTCTGGAGCCCCCAAGACCCCTGAGTGCCCTGGCCTTGGTGGTGACACTGCTGTACCCCCAATACCCCTGGATCCCTGCACTCCTGATCCCTATGAACCCCCTGGACCCCTTGGCCCTGGTGGTGATACCCATGGACCCCCAGGACGTCCAAGATCCCTAGGAATGACCATGAGACCCCTGGAACCCCTGAGCCCCCCAGCCCTGGTGGTGACACCCATGGACCCCTTGTTGGAAAATATACCAGTTTAAACATTTTTTAATCAGGGCTTTTGTTTGCCTTTGCCCTGGGAAAAGGAATTTTAGGTTTCTTTCCAGGGCATTTTTCCACCAGGTGAGGTCTGATGAACCTCAACACCTCAACACCTCAACAGACTTGGAGTAGCACAAAAGATAAGGACCATCAGCGGCCATGACCAGAAGGTCAGCTCCAAAGTTCACCCCTGGCATGGTCTGAGACACCTGGTCTGGGAGGAGATAAGAAAAAAGACCTAAGTAGCACGGGAGGTGAAGAAAACCAGATCCAATAGGGAACCAAACACTAAAGACTATTCAGCTTTGAACCAATGTACACTCAACCAATTAATTTATATGAGTTTTGACTCTATAAAATATCTGAAAAATGTAGTAAAAGCCATGTGTCATGGAATGATTCTCTCAGCCCACCTGCTCTCTGTGGGGATGAGATGACGTCTGTGGCACATCCTGACAAGAAAATAAAGTGATGCCTTTACTCTCTACCATTTAAAATGTTGTTGCAGAGTTTTTTGTTTTTCTCGTAGTTTCGGTGACAACAGGATGAGGATGTCTTGGGAACGGGGGACCCTGTGGGAATCGGGAAAATGGGAGAATTGGGCGCCCACCAAGGAGAGGGAGGTCCTGGGGAACGGACATCCCAGGGAATGGCAGTCCCAGGATTGGGGGATATAAGGAAGTTGTCCACATGGTTGGGTTCCAAGGGCAATGGGGGGCCCAGGGATGGGCAGTGACTGGGTGGGCATGTGGATCACAGCTCCATCATGGGGTGCCTCAGATTTTGGGGTGACCCAGAGTCCAGCACAGCCCCACTGGGACACTTGGGGTGTGGGGGAGACATCACATGGGGATTCTGAGGGGCTCTGAATTTGTGCTCTCCTCAACCCCAGCGCCACACCCATTGGCTTTTTCTTCTCTTTATTTCCATTTTTTCCTTATTTTCCACCCTCCTGCACACTCCCCTCACAGTCCCTGGCTCAGTGGTGACAGGGAGCACCTGAGCAGATAACGTGTTTGTGAGACCCAGGAGAGGGGGAAGGGAGGTGTGGGGAGTGCAGGGAGGGTTGGGGGAGCTGTGGGGGATGGGCGTGTCCGGCTGTGCCCCCCAGCACTCTCACTTTCCCTTTCCTGCAGCAGAATGAACAGGCTGTTTGTGCTCAGAGTCACACGGGGGGTGACAGGTTCTGTCCTGGGGGACACAGACAGGGGTTCTGTCCTGGGGACAAGAGTGGCAATAGCGAGCAGCGGCTCTGCCCTGCGGCAGTGCTGGGGCTGGGGGTGACCCCGGCTGGATGGCGACAGTGGCTCCGGACACGCTGTCCCAGCCGCTCCGGACACATGGCCACCGTCGCTGCCGCAGCCCGGGACAGTCGCGCCACTCGCAGCGCCATGGCAGCGCCACCTGCCCCGGTGACCGAGCCCAGCACTCCGCTCCCGCAGGCCCGGCGGCTCCTGCCGGGCTCCCTGCTCTCCCCCAGCCTCCCGCTCCCTCCCTCCCGGCGCCCCCCGCCCGCCCCAGGGCTGAGCCCGGCCGAGGCTCCGCAGCAGCTGCGGGGCTCAGAGCCGCTCGGGGAGCGCCGGCTGCGGGGCTTTGGGCACCGGGGGGCACCGGGCAGGGCTGCGGCGGGGCTGGGCTGGGCTCGGGGGACACCTCAGGCTGTCCCCGGCTCCGTCTCGGGGCTTTCGGGGCTCTCGGGGCAGCTGCGAGGGAACCAGTCCAGAAATGCCCCAATTGATCATTTTCTCACCCTCCCCAAGGGACTGAGAGAGCCCCAAAAATCCTACAAATCCCTCAAGGATCTGCTCAACAGCCTGACCTGGACCCTCCTCCTTCCCGAGCTGAACAGACAGAGCTGATAAAACAAACCCCATTTCTCCCGGTTTAATCAATAAGCTGCGTTTTGGGTCCAACAAGAGCAAAAAGGGTCCTGTGACCCCTGGGGCTGGGAGGATGAATGGGGTGTCATGGCCAGAGCCACCTCCTCACCTGTCCTGGGACTTCCTGGAGGCTGCAAGGAAAAGGGGAGGAGGTGACTGTGGGATTCCCGAGACCCCTGAACCTTCCTGGGACCTCGGGAGCTCCAACCACCCACGGGACCCTCAAAACCCCACGGGACCCTCAAATCCCCACTGCAGCCCCGATTCCCACTGAACACTGATTCCCCCCTGGACGCCAGGAACACCTGAACCCCATGAAGTTCTGCACCACCGCAGTGTCCCCAACACCCCCAATGCCCCCGACATCCTGAGCTTCTGAGCCCCAAGCCCGGCAGGGAGAGGCAGGGAGGGACAGCCTCGAAACTTACATAGGACCCCTGAAATAACCCCCAGCATCACTGCACGAAACTCCAAGAGCTCCCTAAACCCCCCAGGATCTCCCAGTGCCACCCCAATATTCCTCAAATGCCACCCAGAGATACCCCCTGGAGCACAACCAAGACCCATCAAATTCCCCCCAGTCCCCCTATGAACCCCAGCCAAGGTCACTGGGGGCTCAGTTTCCCCCAGCTCAGGAGCTCTGGGTGCTGCCCCATCTCTCCCAACACTCTCGGGGTTTCCCCTCACTCCAGGACGCCAACCCCCCCACTGTCACCCACCCAGGCGGTGCCACCAGTGACAGCCCCCGATGACAGCCAGGAGCAGCAGCAGGTACAGGAGGGTCCTGCCGACATTCACAGCCACCGCTGGGGAAAGAGAGGGTGACACATCAGGGTCACCACTCACCTCAGGAGTCTTGCACCCCCCGGTGACCCCATATGACCCCACCTGTGCCCCAGTGTTCCTGCGGTGTCACCTCCAGGGCCAGCTCTGGGCTGAGCACCCGGAACACACGGTGCTCATCCAGCTGGTTGGTGGCCACGCACTGGTAGGTGCCAGAATGTCCCACATCGATGTCCCTAAGCTCCAGGAGGGGACCCTGGGCCACCTCCCGGCCGTCGCACAGCCAGGTGAAGGTGACAGGTGCTGAGCCCACCTGCACCGAGCAGCTCAGGGTCACGGGGTCACCTGTGTGCACCTGGAGTGCCGGGGGGCCAGGGGTGATGGTGGCATTGGCCACGGGCACTGCGGGGACAGAGACGGGGCTGAGGGTGGGGGAGGGGCTGGAACAGGGTGCGGGGAGGGGGAGACGGAGGGGATGAGGATGGGACGGGTGAGTTGGAGGATGCTGTGTTTGGGGTCACCCCAATCCCGAGCGTCCCACTCAGCCAGGAGGGTGACAATCAGTGGGTCACTCTCAACCATGCTGACCCGGTTCTGGCCCGGCAGTGGTAGTGGCCTCTATCCTTGTCCCCAGCCTTGCCCAGCTCCAAGCGGGGGTCAATGCCCAGCAGTGCCCCCGAGCCCTCCTGGTGCCAGGAGAAGGACAGAGGACCTGTCCCCATGGCCACCGCGCAGCTCAGTGCCAGGCGATCACCCGGGGGGCTGTGCCGACAGTGACACCCCTGATACTGACATCCCTGTAGGAGGGGACCCCAGGGGACAGCGGGGGTCACAGGAAGGGACAGAGAGTGGTGGGGACCCCAGTGAGGAAGAGAGCAGTTTGGAGATTGGGGTAGGCTTGGAAAGGCACTGCAGGTAGGTATGGGAGATTCACGGAGGGGAAACCTGGAGAGGAATGGGGGGAACAGACGGAGGGCTGTGGGGACCCAGACAGAGACGGGAGGACCAGGAGACAATGGGCTGACCTCAGAGAGGGGTGGGTGCACCCCGGGAAAGGGAGAGGGAACTCAGTGAAGGATGAGGGAACCTGGGAGAGAAGCGGGAATAGATGAATGGACCCAGGAAGTGATGGAGGTACCCGAGCAGGGCACCGGGAGAGGAATGAGGGGATAAAGGGCAGTGATGTGGGGACCCGGAAAAGGTGTCTGGGGAGATGGGAGACCCCAGTTGTTTCTGGGGGACCCGGGGAGGCTGTGGGGTTGCCATGCCCATCCCCGCACTCACTGCGCACCGTGACGCGGAGCCGGGCGCTGCTCTTCCACACGGCCCTCCCCTTCGGAGCTCACCTCGCAGCTGTAACTGCCCCAGTGGGAGACCCCCACGGCGGGCAGCAGGAGTTGCAGGGACCACTTCGTGCCCCCCAGCAACTGCCCGTCCCGGTAGAAGAGGTGCAGGAGGGGGGCTCGGGGCCGCAGGGGGCTGGGGGTGCTGTGGCTAGCACAGGTTTTTCCCACAGGAACTCTTCTTGTGTTTTGTAAATAAAGATAAAGTTTGGGTGTTGTTGGAGCAGTGTCCCAGAGCTTGGACAGTGCAGGCCTGGCCAATCAGGCCTGGGGGAAGGCTTCTGACTGACCAATCTGGGTGACTTTTGAGAACTCTATATATGTGATGAAATCAAAACAATAAAGGTCATTCCTTCTTGCCACTGAGAACTGGTGCTTTCATTACTCTGCTAGCTGCTCAACAGCGACAGAGTGCTGAGGCAGCTGAGATTCAGGGGGGACCCCTCGGTGGGCTGAGTGGGGACTCTCCAGCTCCAGCACCGACACCGAGAAGAGCTCTGGGAAGAAGGTAGGGGAGTTTGGGACTGTGACTTGGCATCTGCAGGTGAGAGGCTGTGGGAGTTTTGGGATTTTCTGTATTGGGGTCTCAGGGTAGGTTGTGCTGGATGTGGGAGTGTCAGGCTATCAGGTGTGGCTTTGGGATTTCTCACCGTACACTGTCACCGTCACCGACTCTGACTTCTTCCACCGTGTATGCCCGATGCCCACCCATCCCCCACTCTGGTAGCTGCCACTGTGGTGCAGCTGCAGGGGGGACAGGGACAGCTCAGTCCCATGGAGAGGCTCTCCCAGATCTTTGTCCTCACGATAGAAGTGCAATCCAGTGACCGACTTGTCCTTCCAGACCCGGCAGCGCAGTGTCACCGTGTCCCCCTCCAGCAGCACCCTCACTGGTACCTGCAGCACCAGCCAGTCTGTGGGACAGGGGGATCCTGTCACACCAGGGGGTTCCAGGGGGCACTGAGGGGTGCAAGGCCACCCAGAGCCCTCAGAGCCCTCAGGGGGAAACACCATCCCCATCTTACCCCTCACCATTTAAGACTCTCACAGAGGGGCTGAGCCAAGTGCTGGGTCTGTCACATCTGTAGGTGCCAATCTCATTGACAGTGAGGTGGTTGGATCCCTTCTGCCACCAACGCTGACCATCCTTATACCAGGTTGTGGCATTGGGTGTCCCCAAGCCCTGGCAGGTCAGTGTCACTCGGTCCCACAGCACTGCTGGTGTCCAGGGAGGCTCCACAAGGAGCTGGGTGGTCAGGGCACCTGCAGGTGACAGGGGACACCAGCCTGCCAGGGCCAGCACAGGGTCGGGGACAGCGGGGTGGGGACATGGCATCCCTTGGGGACTCACCAGCGAGGCTGGGGGTCTGGGCTGGAAGGGAGAAAGGACAGGGCTGGGCTAGGGTGGCCCCGAGGCGACAGCTGCACCCAGGCAAAGGGTGTCCCCAAACTGTGCCTGTGGGGACATCAGAGTTACACGGATGTCTCAGGGATGGGGACACTGTGGCCACTCCAGGCTGATGCAGGATGTGGGGACATTGTGGGCAGGCCGAGACAGCAGTGCCAGCAGCCCCAAAACTCTTGTCCCCACCACCTCATGGTGCCTGTCCTCTTGTCTCTGTCCCTGCATTACCGTCCCCAAATTCCTGTCCCCCTGTTCCTCTCCACACTCCACAACCAAGTCACACCAGTCTTCACCCCCACAGACTGGCTCTGCTGGCATTGGGGACCTCAGGGGACCCCACAGCCCCCCTGTGCCCCACCCCCCCCACTCTCTGCCTCACCAGGGCCATCCCTGGGGCATCAGGCCTGTGCCCAGGGCACTCACCCCACAGGAGCAGTGCCACCTTCCCAGCCATCCCGGTGTCCTCAGCCATCCGGCTGGCTGTCAAACACTGCTGGGGCCACCTGTCCTCTGGGTGGTGGCTCTTCGGATTAAGGGGAAGGAAGCGAGGTCACATCTCATCTTCAAGTGGGTGGCCCTTGGTGGGGGCAGGGTGGGGGTATGATGGGGACATGATGGGGACATGGTGTTCCCAGGCGTGGGGGCTCAGGGGATGTGGGTAGCACAGGATGGGTGTCCCGGGGCAATGGGGCTTCAGGGAATGGAGGTCCTGAGGAGGAGGACTCACAGGGAATGGCTGTCTGGGGATTGGGGGTCCCCATGCAGGGGGGTTCAAGGATGGGGGTCCCAGGGGAACATGGTAACCATGGATTGGCGTCATGGCGTGTGGGTCCCAGGAACAGGGGTGTGGGGGAAATGGTGGGTGCTTGGGGGGCATCTCATGAGGACACTGAAGGTCTCCAATGTACTCCAGGGATTTGCCATTAACAAGTGAGGATTTTGCCTTTCTCTATTTCTTTTCTTTTCTTGTTTTCCGCATTTTCACGCTACTACCCCCACCTGGCACCCATCCCAGTCCCTGGCTCAGTAATCCCAGGGAGCAGCTGAGCAGGGAACAGGTCTGGGGGACCCTAGGGAGTGGGAAAATGGGAGTGCAGAGTTTTCGGGGAGGGATAGGGGGGTATGCTAGGGGATGGGTTGTCTGGCTGTGTCCCCCAACACTTTCACTTTCCTTTTCCTGCAGCAGAAGGAAGAGGCTGTTTGTGCTGGAAGTTGGAAGAGGGGGGCAGGTTCATTGCTGGGGCAGCACATCCAGGGAGGTCCCGTCCTGGGGGGTCCCTGTTCTGGGGGTAACATATCCTGGAATCTCCAGTCCAGGGAAGGCTCTGTCCACCCCCAGTGTCCCCAGTGGGGCATTGTGATATCTGGGGTGCCACAACTTGGGAAATGCTCCATCCCCTCTCTGTCCCCCTTAACAGCACCTCTTCAATTTCGGAGCCCCCCTTTGCCTTTCAGAGCCCCAAGGTGCAGCCCCTTCCCCTCCAATCTTGCAGCCCCCCAAGGCCCTTCTGTGGGTAAGAAGCCCCCACAGGAGTAACAGAAACCCCAACAACCTGCCATAACCACCACCCCTCACTCCCCCTGCAGGGCCTCAATGCTGAGAACCAGGATGAGGATGAGACCTTCCAGATGAAACACCTGTGACCCCCCTGACTGTCCCCTCTCTGTCCAGAACACCCGAGGACAATCCTGCCCCCTCCCCCCAGCGCTGGGATGGAAAACTGGAGCTGACTTTAGAAGAGCAGCTTTTGCCAGCCCTGCTCTGGCCAGCCCCAGGGGGCAGCTAGGACCTGAGGCTCCCACCTGCCCCCTTGGCCCCCTTTGATTCTCACAGCTTTAGAGCTGCTCAAAAGTGAGAACTGGGTGGGGGAAAAAGGCCTGGCTGTGGTTTGCTCAGCTCTGCAAGAAGCACAGAAACCAACTGGAGCTCAAGCAGTGGCTCTGCGAGGGCCTTTGATGGTTTTCAGAGCAGGGCTGGGTGGAAACCAACCCTGCAGGGGCAGCTGAGAGGGAACCAGTCCGGAAATGCAGCAACTGATCATTTTGTCCCTCTTGCCAAGGGACTGAGAGAGCCCCAGAACTCCTGCAAAGACAACAACAATCTGCTCAACAACCTGACCTGGACCCTCCTCCTTCCTGTACATAACCTGTAGTCATTCGGAACATCCCAGATAGAATGTTTGGTTTCTGGCTTTGGCTGCCAGACAAGAGGGAAAAGTGTGGAAATATTGATCAGGGGCTCAACACATGGATCTTGGGAACACAGGGGTGAGAGCAGGAGCAGGGAGTGCCCAGGCAGGATGGAGGAGATTTACCAGGGAATCACACCCTGAGGGACACACGGGCATTTCCACAGATTCCTGTGCAGTGGCCCAAGCATGGACAGAGTTGTTCCTTTTTGGGTGCAGAATCCATGGGAAGTAAATCAAGTCTCAGAGTGGGAATGAGAAAACTGGGAAGAGTTCCTAAATGTGTCCCAACAAAAGCCTTCCTTGTGGGGTGTGTTGCTGCCCAGCAGACAGGAAAAAATCACATGGACCTGATGGACACTCAGGGAGATTCCACACTCTGTATTATCCACTGCAAATGCTGCTGTGGGATGCACCAATGGGCTCCTAAAGGGAACCATAAAGTCTCGTGGCTGTGGATGGACCTCTTCTTGAAGGACAGGATTTTTTCTTTTTTTCATTCTTTCAGGAAACATTATTCCCATTTGTGGCCTAAGAGATGGGAAGGAGGAGTACTTAAGCGATAAAAGACGCAACCAGAGGGGGAGGAGGGGGAAGGAGTGCAGTTTACTGCAGTCTCTTAGCTGGGAGGTTTTCTCTTGGGAAGTGCAGAGATACGGTGAGACTTGGCTGGGGGTCAGGGGCTTGGCTCAGCCCTCTCAGCGCTCTCTTGCTCTCTTTCTCTCAGGGGGATGGCAGGAGAGATGTTTGTACTCTTGGTGCTGGGCTGTGCCTGAGGGGAGAATTCACTGCTACTGCAGAGTTTTGTCCTTCACTGCTTCTCCTTACCATGGGTGAGCCTTTGCTCCTAAGAGCAGCTGTTGAACTGGGATGTTTTCAACACCAAACCTCACTGGGAGTGACCCTCACCATCTGCATGGGTGCTTTGGGGGAAACCCAGGACCCTGACCGCCTTCCCTTCTCTGGAGAGAGTTTCTGCCGGCTGCTTACGGGAGCTCAGCTCCAGCTGCCCAGCCTGGCTGTCTTCCTGCCACTGTTGTGGCAGTTTTTGTTACACTTTCACTCGACACCCTGCATCTGCCCCAACCCCTGCGGCTCTTGCCAGGGATTCTGAGTTTTGTCCACACTTTGTTTCCCACCCCGGGTGTGCTCGGCTCTGCTGTTCCAGCCCACTGCTCTGAGGTTCCTGCTACAGTCCAGCTCACCACCCGCAGTGGCACTCAGACCAGCTGCTCCCCGTGAGTTTCGCAAAGGAAGCCATTGTCTCTCATTCTCTGTCACCTGAGCCGCCATTGCCAGGTGGAGAGGCGGCTGAGCTCGTGCCACAGCGCCCCCTGCAGCCGCGGGGGAATCATTGCACCTGCCCAGCCCAGCTGGTAGCCAACAGCGCCCCTGCCGGCTGTGACTGTAACTGCACTGAAGGGGATAGTGCTTGATGGCTGACAGAAGGCTGTTGTTGGGTTTCTGGTGAGACATGGTGTTCCCAGGAGTGGGAAGACATGGAGACCCAAGGATGGGGTCCCAGGGAAATGGGGGTCAATGGAATAGGGGTTCTGAGGAGATGGGGTGCAGAGAATCGAGGTGCCATGGGAATGGGGGTCCCCATGGAGGGGGGTTCCAGGGTTGGCATTCACAGGGGATCATGGGCTCCAGGGATTTGAGATGCAGGTCACAGGCTTGGGGCTGGTGGGGGAATGGGAGCCCAGGACAATTGCAGTCCCAATTAGAATGGGAGGTCTGTGGGGAATGGGGGACTCATGGGATGAGATCAAGGGGATTGGGGATTTTGGGGAATGGGAATCCCAGGATGGGGATCCAAGGGAGACGGGACATAAAAAATGGGGTCCCATGGTTGGGTCCCAGGGGAACGGGGGTCCCAGGGACTGGCAGTGGCTGGGTGGGCATGTGGGTCACAGCTCCTTCCTTCAGTGCCTCAGATTTTGGGAAGACCAGGGTCTGGTGCAATCCCCCAGGTGCTCCTGCCCTGGAGGCCACCCCAGGAGGGTTCTAGTTGGCTTCAGGACAATGCCCCCAAACCTGGGGCACTTTCCTCTTTTAATTTCCTTTTTTTCCATATTTTCCTCACTTTCACACCTCACGCCCCACTCTCCTCCCCTCCCAGTTCCTGGCCCAGCAATCCCAGGGAGCACCTGAGCAGGGAATGGATTGGGGGAACCACAGGGAGAGGGAAAAGGGGGGCAGGGGATGCAGGAAGGGTTGGGGGCTGTGGGGAAAGGGGTTGTCTGTTGTGCCCCCCCAACATGTTCACTTTCTCTTTCATGCAGTACAAGGGAGATGCTGTTTGTGCTCAGAGACAGTCATGGGGCTGCAGGTTATATAAGGGAAGGAGGAGTGTCCAGATCATGTTGTTGAGCAGATTGTTGTTGTCTTTGCAGGAGTTCTGGGGCTCTCTCAGTCCCTTGGCCAGAGGGACAAAATGATCAATTGCTGCATTTCCAGACTGGTTCCCTCCCAGCTGCCCCTGCACGGTTGGTTTCCACCCAGCCCTGCTCTGAAAACCATCAAAGGCCCTTGCAGAGCCACTGCTTGAGCGCCAGTTGGTTTCTGTGCTTCTTGCAGAGCTGAGCAAACCACAGCCAGGCCTTTTTCCCCCACACAATTCTCACCTTTGAGCAGCTCTAAAGCTGTGAGAATCAAAGCCAGGGGGCAGGTGGGAGCCGCAGGTCCTAGCTGCCCCCTGGGGCTGGCCAGACCAGAGCTGGCAAAAGCTGCTCTTCTCAATTCAGCTCCAGTTTTCCATCCCAGTGCTGGAGGGAAGGGGCAGGATGGTCCTCGGATATTCTGGACAGAGGGGGGACAGTCAGGGGGGTCACAGATGTTTCATCTGGAAGGTCTCATCCTCATCCTGGTTCCCAGCATTTTGAGGCCCTGCAGGGGGAGTGAGGGGTGGTGGGTTTGGGAGGTTGTTGGGGTTTCTGTCACTCCTGTGGGGGCTTCTCACCAACAGAAGGGCCTTGGGGGTCTGCAAGATTGGAGGGGAAGGGGCTGCACCTTGGGGCTCCAGAAGGGGGACTGGGGGCTCCCGCACTGAAGGAGGTGCCATCAAGGGGCACATAGAGGGGATGGGGCATTTCCCAAGTTGTGGCACCCCCGAGGTCACAATGCCCCATTGGGGACACTGGGGATGGACAGAGCCTTCCCTGGACAGAGGAATCCAGGATGTCTCATCCATGAACAAGGATACCCCAGGACAGGACCCCACTGGATTTGACACCCCAGGACAGAACCTGTCCCCCTCTTCTGACTCTCAGCACAAACAGCCTCTTCCTTCTACTGCAGGAAAGGGAAAGTGAAAGTGTTCAGCCAGACAGCCCCATCACCACCAGCCCCCACAGCCCCCCCACCCCTCCCTGAAACCCCTGAACTCCCTTTTAAACCCCAACCTGTTCCCTGCTCAGTTGCTCCCCAGGATTGCTGAGCCAGGGACTGGGGCAGGGCAAGGTGGGGGTGGTAGTAAGAAAATGCAGAAAACGAGAAAAGAAAAGAAACAAAGAAAGGAAAAATCTCAGGAGTACATTGGATACCTTCAGTGTCCTCATGCAGTGTCCCCCAAGCAGGAGGGCTTTGCTGCATGCTAGGTAACCCAAAAATCTATGTCACCCAGTGAAGGAGCTCAACCCACATGCCCACCCAGACACTGCCACTACTTAAGACCCCCATTGCCCTGGGAACCCAAAAATAGGACCCGCATTCCTGAGGTTCCCTCTCCCTGGAATCACCATAAAAGAATTCGCAGTACCCAGGACCCCATTCCCTTAATCCAATGGGCCCCCATTCCCCAAAATTCCCCTATTCTCAAGGGTTCCCTCCATTTCCCCCACACCCCTGTCACTGGGACCCACACGCCATGACTCCAATCCATGGTTACCATGTTCCCCTGGGACCCCCATCCTTGAACCCCCATGCATGGGGACCCCAAATCCCCAGACAGCCATTCCCTGTGAGTCCTCCTCCTCAGGACCTCCATTCCCTGGACCCCCATTGCCCCGGGACACCCATCCTGAGATCCCCACATCCCCTGAGACCCCACACCTGGGAGCACCATGTCCCCATCATGTCCCCATCATGTCTCCACCCTGCCCCCAGCCTGTCACCACCCTGCCCCCACCAAGGGCCACCTACACGTGGGGACAAAATGTGACCTCGCTTCCTTTCCCTTAAGCCGAAAAGCCACTGCCCAGGGGACAGGGGGCCCCAGCAGTGTTTGACAGCCAGCTCGGATGGCCGGGGACACCACGATGGCTGGGAAGGTGGCACTGCTCCTGTGGGGTGAGTGCCCTGGGCACGGGTCTGACACGCCAGGGATGGCCCTGGTGAGGCAGAGAGTGGTGGGGAGGGGGCACAGGGGAGCTGTGGGGTTCTCTGATTTCCCCAATGACGCCAGAGCCAGTCCATGGATGTGAACACTGGTGTGACAGGGGGTGTGGGGTGGCTGTGAGGACAAGAACAGGGTACAGGAATGGGGGGACTGAGCTATAACGAGAAGCAGCATGGGGCTGGGGCAGTGGTGGGTACAGGGAGAAGGGGACAGGGAAGCAGGGACAGGGACAAGAGTACAAGCCACAGGAGGACAGCCCATGGGGACAGATGCCACTTGAATGGCATCATAGTCACAGGGCCATGGGGATGTGGATGTGAAGGGATGTGCTGTTGGACTGGTGGAGGAGACCATTGCCAGCATGGTGGTGCCACCCCTGCTAGGGTGTCCACAGTTGTCCCCATGTTGTGCCTCAGCCCAGGGTGGCCAGTGTGTCCCTGTCCATGAGACCTCTGGGCCACACCAGTATCCCCAAGGGGACAGTTTTGAGACAGACGTCAAGCCCCTTGCCCTGGTGCAGCTGTCCCCATGGTGCCACCCCAACCCAGACCCTCTCCCTTCTCCCTTCCAGCCCAGACCCTCAGCCTCACTGGTGAGTCCCCAAGGGATGTCGTGCCCCTGCCCGACTTTTCCCAGCCCTGTGCTGGCCCTGGCAGGCTGGTGTCCCCTGTCACCTGCAGGTGCACAGACAACCCAGCTCCTCGTGGATACCCCCTGGACACCAGCGGTGCTGTGGGACAGAGTGACACTGACCTGCCGGGGCTTGGGGACTGCCGGTGTCACCACCTGGTACAAGGATGGGCAGCGCTGGTGGCAGGATGCAGCTGACCACTTCATTGTCACTGAGAGTGGCACCTACAATTGTCAAACAGACAGCACTGGGCTCAGCCCTGCCGTGAGGGTCTTAAATGGTGAGCAGGGGATGGGGATGGATGGCCCACTGATGGCTCTGGGTGGACTCTGCTCTGTGGCTGGCCTCACACTACTCCTGTGTCAACAGCCTGTCCCCTTTACATGGGGACATCCCAGTGCTCCCCAGGGCATCCCAGTGGGATAGGAATACCATGGGGACGCTAGTGAAATGGGGCCATCCTGGGTCTTACTGGGATCCTTCCGCACAATGGAGATTTCCTCAGTGGTCCCTGGTGCCTTGGAGTCCCACCTTGGACCCTTCTCAAGCCCCTCAGTGCAATGGGTTCCCTCCTGTCCCACAGACCGGCTGGTGCTGCAGGTGCCGGCAGAGGCACTGCTGGAGGGGGACAAGGTGACACTGCGCTGCCGAGTCAGGAAGGACACGTCAGTCAGCAGGGTGCAATTTTACCATGAGAAGAAGGAGCTGGGGGGCTCTCCCAGGAGGACTGAGCTGTCCCTGTCCCGCCTGAAGCTGCACCACAGTGGCAGCTACCACTGCAGTGGCTTGATGAGCAGCAGTATGTCAGTGTCAGTGTCAGAGCCAGTGACAGTGACAGTGCACGGTGAGCACCCCACAGCTGGATCTCCAATAACGAGACATCCCCTCAGCCAGCAGACTCAGAGTCACATCCCCACCTCCCATCTCCTTCCCAGAGCTCTTCTCGGTGCCGGTGCTGGAGCTGGAGGGTCCCCCCGAGCCCACCGAGGGGTCCCCCCTGAATCTCAGCTGCCTCAGCACCCCCAGCCCCCTGCGGCCCCGAGCCCCCCTCCTGCACCTCTTCTACCGGGACGGGCAGTTGCTGGGGGGCCCGCAGGGGTCCCCGCAGCTCCTGCTGCCCGCCGTGGGGGTCTCCCACTCGGGCAGTTACAGCTGCGAGGTGCGCTCCGAGGGGGGGGCCGTGTGGAAGAGCAGCGCCCGGCTCCGCGTCACGGTGCGCAGTGAGTGCGGGGATGGGCACGGCAACCCCCACAGCCTCCCCGGGACCCCCAGTCCTGGCTGACTCTCTCTATACCTCCCTCCTTGCCTTCCCCAGGTACCTCCCTGGGTCGTCCGATGAGTGTCCCTGGTCCCTGCATCCCTCCCCTGGTCCCCTCATCCCTCCCCTAGGTACACCTCTCCCTCTCCTAGGTACCTGCATTATTCAAAGGTCCCACCATCCCTGTCTGATTCCTCGAAACCTTCCCTCTAGTCCTCTCCAACCCCCTCCATGTCTCCCCTTCCTAACCTTCCATCCCTCGCTGGGTTCCCTTCCACCCCTTTCCAAGCCTCCCCATCTCTGGGCATCCTTCTTCTTCACTGTGATCCCCCCCACCCCTCTCTGATCCTCCCTTTCGTGAGTCCCTCACTGCTCCCTGCTTTCCCTCATCCCTCCAGGGTCCCCATTCCCTTTGTCTTCCCCACAGAGATTCCAGTATCAGAGGTGTCCCTGTCTGCACAACCCCCCAATGGACAGGTGGCACTGGGTGACAGCCTGGTGCTGAACTGCACAGTGGCCGCAGGGACAGGACCCCTGTCCTTCTCCTGGCACCGGGAGGGCTCGGGGACACTGCTGGGCACTGGACCCCATCTGGAGCTGAACAAGGTTGGGGACAATGACAGCCGCCACTACCAGTGCCGGGCCAGCAATGGGGACAGCATGGCTGAGAGTCCCACACTGAATGTCACCATCCTGGGTGAGTGGGACCCTCGAGCTCGGGTGATCCCACCCATGGGATTCCCCATCCCACCTCATCTCCCCCACACCATCCCCAAACCACCCCAGGTCAGAATCCCCACCACTGGGCATCACAGTCTCAGGTTACTGAGACCATCTGGGTACAGATATCTCCACCCAGGACATCCCACCCATGGCTCCCTCATCCCACCTGTCACATCCCACACCCCACATCAAGTCACAGTCACCCTATTGAGCGTCACCCTCCTGAGTGAGTGGGACACTGAGGATTAGGGTGACACCCCCCATGATCTGCTTTGACCAATCGATCACATCCCACCCATACTAATCCACACCCCCTACAGGGTGACGGCCACCATCACCCTCAGACATGGTCCTGGGTGAGAGGGTCCCTCGGGCTTGTGGTCACTCCCATTCACAGTATCCCTCACCACACCCTCATCCCACCCATTGCATGCCCTCACCTTACACCAGGTGTGACCCCCACCACTGTCGGTCACAGTCATGGGTGAAGGGGACCCTCTGTGTCAAGGTGCCACCATGCAGAGACTCCCTCATCCCCCCACACCAGGTTCCAGCCCCTCCCCCACCCTCAGCCCCGTCTCTGTCCCTGCAGTGCCCGTGGCCAATGCCACCATCACCCCTGGCTCCCCGGCACTCCAGGTGCACACAGGTGACCCCGTGACCCTGTGCTGCTCGGTGCAGGTGGGCTCAGCACCTGTCACCTTCACCTGGCTGCGCGACAACCGGGAGGTGGCCCAGGGTCCCCTCCTGGAGCCTGGGGACATCGATGTGGGACATTCTGGCACCTACCAGTGTGTGGCCACCAACCAGCTGGATGAACACTGCGTGTTCCAGGCGCTCAGCCCAGAGCTGGCCCTGGAGGTGACACCGCAGGGACACTGGGGCACAGGTCAGATCATATGTGGTCACCAGGGCTGCACGATGCCGAGAGTGACACGTGATGCTGATGTATCCCCTTCTGTCCCCAGCAGTGGCTGCAGGGGTCAGTGGGTCCCTCGTGTTCCTGCTCCTGCTCCTGGGTGTAGCTGTGGCCTGGCACCGGTGGAACAGCATGGGTGGGTGACAATGGGGGCAATGGGGGCCTGGGGATGTGGGCAGCCCTCTAGAATGTGGGGGTGATGGGGCAGCAATCACAGTGCTTGACTTGGGCAGTGCTAAACCCCCTGTGACATTTGCCTAAGGTTGTCAAGGATTTGGGGCAGTGCTGGAGGATCCAGCAGGGATGCTGGGGATTCTTTCAGGGATCCTGGGGGACTTTGCAGAGTCCCCTCCCATCAGGCTTGGGGTTCTAGATGCTCAGAGGGTCCAGAGCACCGCGGTGTTTCAGGGGTTCCTGGACACTTCAGAAATACTCACGGATCCTGGGGGAACTGAGGGTCCAGTGGGGTTCAGGATTCCTGTGCAGGGTCATGGCCCTGGGACCCCACCGTCACCTCCACCTCTTTCCTTTGCAGCTGCCAGGAAGCACCAGGACAGGTGAGTGGGAGGCTCCAGCCATGACTCCCCTTTTATCCCAACCCCCAACACCTCCCATCCCCTCCCACACACCCCCTTATCCCAGCAGGGTCCCCCCGGAGCCCCCAGCGACCCCAGAGGAGGGGGAGGTGCTGTACACCCACGTTGTGTTCACCAAGAGGATGGCAGGTGAGTACAGGGTGGCACACACAGGGACACGTCACCCAGGGTGTCACCCCCACCCCCATCCCACAGCCAGTGTCTCTTGCAGCATCCCCCCGTGCCACCACACCCCAGGATCCCCAGGTGACCTACACAGAGCTGCCAGGACCTCATGGGCGACTGCAGGAACCAAGTGAAATCTAAGGGAATGTGGCCTGGGCCAATTAGAGATGTTGGTTACACCTCAGTGATAACATATTTGAGAAGAAAATCAAAACAACATGCATATATAGTTCATTCTAGCCAGAGAAGAAGGAGGAGGTGAGAACATGTGAGGGAAAACAACATGGAGACACCAAGGTCAGTGGAGAAGGTGGAGAGGAGGTGCTCCTGGTGCCAGAGCCAAATTTCCTCTTCTGGCCATGGTGAGACCATGGTGAAGCAGGTTGCCCCCCTGCAGCCCATGGGGTCCATGGGGATGCAGAGATTCACTTGCAGCCCATGGGAAGGTGACCCACACTGGAATGGGTGGATGCCTGGAGGAGGCTGTGATCCACTGGGAGACCCCATAGAGAGAGAGGCCTTGCTCCTGAGATGGAATAGCCTGGCCTCGGAGGTCTGCACCCTGTGGATGAGGGAGCCACACTGCAGCAGTTTTGGGAGGTCTGTCTGTCTGTGGAAGGAGCTCACATTGCAGCAGTGTGTGTGCTGCTGCTTGAGAGATTTGGACCCATGCTGGAGAGGTTCATGGAGAGCTGTCTCCCATGGGAGGAACCTCACAGCAATGCAGGGGAAGAACTCCTCTCCCTAAGCAGCAGAAGAAGGTTCTGGTGATTAACTGACCCAAACCCCCATACCCTGTTCCCCCTGTGCTATCAGTGGGAAGGCTGGGGGCAGGAACGGTGTCTTAAGGGCTTATTTTACTTCTCATTATCCTCCTCTGACTCTGTTAGTAATAAATTTCACTTTACAGCAGCTTAAGTTCAGCCTGTTTTGTCCTTGGAGTGTTTTCTCCCAGTTCCTTAGCTCATCAACCCTTGTGTTTGTCCTGGTCGAGGCCGAGTTTCCAATGGGGTCCTGTTGTAGTGTCATTTGGACCCTGTTGTTCTTCCACCCTCAGCAGCCCCACAGCAGAAGGGTCCTGGGAGAGGCCAGGCCAGGGATTGAGCTGTGGAACTGCCTCTGTCTCCATGGCAGCTCTGCGAAAGCCCAACATTCCCTTTGGGCTCCCTGAGATCCCCATTCAGGTGCCTGCAGCCCCTCGTTCCTCTCCTTCCTCCCTGCACTCGCTGGTGCCAGGCCTCCAAGGATGTCTGTTTTCCATAGGAAAGTGTCTTAGTTTAAAAGACAAATGTCTGACAAGGAGGGCAGGAATCTTCTTGGAACAGAAAGAAGAGTCTTCTCTCCAAATTATTTTAACTTCAAAATCACAGGGCTTCCAGGAAAAAATGTAGAAAAAGGAGTAACAGTTCTTTACTAGAAAATATATAGAATGGAACAAAACAAACAACACAATAACAGAAGTTTCCAACCTACTCAGTGCTATTTTTTCCCCTTTCTTGTGGTTATGACCACAGCTAGCAAAGGGCGCTAGTGGCTCCAGCAGGGCAGAAACTGCAGGGACTCACTTGCAGTGGGCAGGGTCTGATGTGAGCTCAGAAATTCCCTGGGTGGTAACAACTAACCAGCAAGAGAGGGAAAGAAGGGGGTGCTCCACCCGCAAAACAACACGGCTCTGTCCAGTCTCAGCACTGGACGTTGCCCAAGTCTGAGTCAGCAGGGGCAGCCAGGATCCTCTGGCCAGCAGCGGGCACAGGCAGGGCGGGCAGGCAGAGCTCGATGGCAGTGCTGAGCTCTGGCACAGAAAGCCCAGGGTGAGACCGCACGGCTCCCGGCAGCACCGCGGACACAGATCCTGCTGATGTGACCCCAAGTGGGAATGGCCAAATCAGCCCCTTGGGAGTGGCCGTGGGAATCCTTGGCACAGATTCTGTCAGGAGAGGGGATTTCAGGGACCCCAAAGGACATTGGTGGGCATTGGCAGAGCTGCTGTGGAGACAGAGGAAATTCAACTGCCACAGATTGATCCTGCCTGCCCTGGAAAATGGTGAGGCTCCAGAAAACCCACAGTGCATTGATGACTTCAAAATGAGGGGGAACATGGCAGAGGAGGGTGTCTGGGGGTGATTTTTTAATGAGTCTCTACTCCTGATCATCTGATTTATGCCCAGAAATGCGTCCTGTAGCTTTAGGTGGGGAGGAGCAGGAGCCGGAGGAACTCTAGCTTGGGCTTGGTCCAAACCCTCACTCCCTTGTGCTCAGCTTTGCAGAGCAGACAGGTGCTACATTGCTGCTTTTAGCTAGCTTGGGTTGTGTTAGCTTAGACAAGAAGATTTTCACTGTCCCGCAGTAGCAATTCTTCAGTGGCTCCTGTTGTTTCTTCTGGAACTGTTCGCCTTGCTTTTGGTTTGAAGATCAGATCATCCCTGGGGAGATGGTCAGCAGGACCTGTGGGGAGCTGCCAGAGCAACTCTGCCCAGCCCTGGACCTCGAGAGAAGCTGAGCCACTGAAAGAAAGGACTCTAAAATTCACCAACCTTGTCTGCAGCATGAAGGAGACTAATGTCAGAGGTTCATCAGGTTCCCATCTGTTTTTTCTCTTCCCCAAGCTGCTGTGTGGACTCTTATTCCCTTCCCTGAGACAAAATTATCTGCCTTTTTTTTTCCTAGCATGTGGCCGGTGAAGGTTTTTTTCCCTTCCCCTGACATTTTGGGTTTGTTTTTGCTGCTGTGGGTGTGGGGGGTGTGTGTGGAGGGTGACATTCTGATGGTTAAATATCTAACAGTTACTTATTTCCCTCCTGTGCCACGCGGGCACCTTGTTTGTCAAATAAACAGACTTTTTTCACTTTCACCTACTAAAACTTCATTTCATATCAGTGGGAAGGGATTGCTGAAACCCTTTTTTCAGAGGAAATGTTCATTCCCAAGCATTCTCTCCCAAACTTTTCTCTAAACTGAGAGACAGGGTTTTGAGATGGGGAAGAAGAGAATGCAGAGCCTCCTGAAGGCTGCTTTGGCCATCAAAGCAATGGAGGTCCAGAGCCCTGTAAGGTTCCTCCTGGTGGAGGAAACGTGCTGGCGTTTGTCCCTTTCCAGGGGTGTTGGAGTTTGGGGAAGGGCTTAGAATTTTTCTCCATCACTGTTACTAAGCAACAAATAATTGATTGTTTAGAGCCATCAAGTCTTTTGTAAAAGACAAAAGGTGTGCTTGGGCAGGGCAGGGTAAGGGAAGAGCCGGCCCTTGGAACGCTCTCTTGTGGTTCGGACGCTGGGAGGAGAGGCTGCTCTTTGCTTTTCAGCTGCGACCAGAGGAAATCCAACTGTGCCCTGTTTTTCCTCTTCTCCTGGCTGGGTGAGCTTTGATTCAACCTTTTTCCCACTGGGAAGTGCATGTTTCCCCAGGCTGCGTTTCCTCGCAGCAGCTGCCGGGAGAGTGCGGCTGCCTCTGCCGCCTGCCCCCCGCCCTCTGCCGCACGAGACCGCGGTGTCTGCTGTGACTGCAGAAATCCTTGCTACCTCACTAGCTAGCTGGGAGAGAGCCAGCTCCTACCCCTGCCGCCCTGCTTTTTGCCGCTCCAAGCTGCTTTGCCTTCCTGCACTCTTCTCAGCCTGCCCGCCATTACCAGCTGTCTGAGGCTGACCTGACCCTGTGCCACAGCACCACCTGCAGCCGCTCGGGAGTCATCGCACCTGCCCTGCCCAGCCGGGAGCTCAACAGCTCCCCTGCTGCTTGCAACTGTGATTACACCACACAGGAAAAGGCTCAGCAGCTCACAAGTCATCTGCTATTGGTTTCTGATTCTAGTTGTGGTTGCTATTATTGTTATTGCTTGTTTTTAGATACTAGTAAAGAACTGATATTCCTTTTTTCCCATACCTTTGCCTGAAAGCCCTTGATTTTTCAAAATTAAATAATTCGGAGGGAGGGGAAAAATCACATTCTCTGTCCTAAGGGAGGGTTCAACCTCTCTTGGCAGACACCTGTCTTTCAAACCAACACAAGGGGCTTTCCCTGGAAATTGCTCCTTTTCTGACCCTTCAGATTCTGAATCTTGTTGCTGTTGCCGTTGGTTTTCTTCTGTCATTGCTGTTTGCAGGAAATTGTTCTTCTCTCAGCCCTTTGGGATCTTTGCCTTTTGTGCCTCCACTGGGAGGGAAGGGGCAGCAGCCCCTCTGCTGGGGACAATGAAATAGAAAGCCTTATAAATATGATTACCTGGCAAAAGATGCTGAGGATATGGAGACTGAAATGAAGACAAGCTTTGAGTTACCAACCCCAGCTAGTGAACAACTTGAAAACAATGGTACGGCCGACTGAAGGTAATCCCCCTTCTTGATGAAACCATACCCTCTGCTTGCAGACAGGTCCAAGGGTCAGAGCAGACCCTGCCTGCTTGGCAGAGGGTCCAAAAAGCAGGTTTTAGGGTTTAAAATATAACACCGTATGGTAATGCAATGATTCTTAAAGGTTTTATGTAAATGTTGTAGGATTTGTAGCTTGTTCTAGATAGGTTAATGAGAATTAGAATATTCAACACAGAAGATGACTTATTGTATTGCAAACGGCAGCTTGCTCTCTTGTTATTCATCTCTTCCTGCTCTCTCCCTCTCTCTCGCTCTCTCTTGCTTCTCTGACATGCTTTGCGCTGCCTGGCAGCCCCTAGCAGCTCCCCTACACTCACACTCTTTCACAATAAATTCCATGCTCTAAGACCTGACTTCAGAGATCTCTCGTCTCTGTCCCAACCATCCAAAACCAACAAACAGAGCCTCAAATCCTACAGGATTTAATCATACACCCCTGGTTTTTAGTGGCAACACAAAAGTGGAGAATCCCATTGCCAAAACCCGAGAGAGCTGAACAAAGAAACACCATTTCTGCCAGTTTAACCAAAAAGCTGCATTTTTGTCCCAAGAGCAGGGAGACAGGTCCTGTGCTCCCTTGGAATTGGGAAGGGGGATGGGAAGCCACCTGGTGTACTGGGAGCACTGGGAAGGGGGAACGCAGAGTCACTGGGAGCATGGGGGCACTGGGAGGGGGAATGGGGATCCCCTGGAGGTACTGGGAGCACTGTGGGGCGAAAATGGGGAAGTCACTGAGGTTACTCAGAGCACTCGGATGGGGATTAGGGCTCCTCTTCAGATACTGGAAAGGGGATGGGGGAGCCCCTTGTGCTACTGGGAGGGGGAATGGAGAGCACTGGGTGCTCTGTGCAGCCTCCCATGACTCGTGGCCACCTCACAGAAAGGATGGGCAACCCCAGAAGCCATGGAGGAGGAACCCCAGTGTCCCCAGTGCCCCCCACTTCCCAGAGTGTCAAAACTTTGCGTGTAGAATTTCATAGATGTCACTGGGTTCCCACGGTTGCCCATTCGGCCCCAGCAGCCCCACATAGGTTGCCTCAGGTTTCTCCACTGGGGGGTTTCGGGCTCCAGGGGGGCCCTGTGGGGATAAGGGAGTGTGTGGGAGGGGATGAGAAGTCCTGGGGGTTTGGGTGAGAGGGGGGTCGTGACTGGAGCCCCCCACTCACCTGTCCTGGTGCTTCCTGGTGGCTGCAAAGGAAAACAGAAGGTGACTGTGGGGTCCCAGGAGCCCCCAGCCATCCTTGCGGATCCTGAACCCTCACCAGAGCCTCAATTCTCCCGAGGACCCCTGAGTATCCCTGATGTCGCCTGGAAACCCTGAACTATCCTAGTGTCCCTAACTCACTGAGCCCCAAAACCCCAAGTTCAGCCGGTAGGAGGAACCTCCAAACTCTCCCAGGATCCCTGAAAGAACCCCCAGCATCCCTGCATGAACCTCAACACCTCCCCAGACTGCCCAGGGCCCAGAGTTGAGGTCACAGGAGGCTCAGCCCCTCCCAAATCAGAGACTGTGGGTGCAGCCCTGTCACCTCCCTTCTCTGGGGGATTTCCCACCACTCCCGGGGCCCCAATCACCCATTGTCACTCACCTGTGTGGTGCCAGCAGTGACAGCCGTTGATGACACCCGCGAGAAGAACCAGGAACAACAAGGACCCAACAAATCCTGCGGCCACTGCAGGAAACAAAGGGACACACACTGGGGTCACCTGTCACCACAGGTGTCCTGAAACCCTGGTGACTTAAGGACTTCCCTCCTGTGCTCTGTTCCCTCTGTGACACTGCCAGGGACACAGCATGGTTGAACCCAGGTCGTCCATGACCTGGACATCACAGGCCCCCACAGGGACCCCATATGATCTGACCTGTGCCCCAGTGTCCCCGCGGTGTCATCTCCAGCACCAGCTCTGGGCTGAGCGCCTGGAACACACGGTGCTCATCCAGCTGGTTGGTGGCCATGCACTGGTAGGTGCCAGAATGTCCCACATCGATGTCCCCAAGCTCCAGGAGGGGACCCTGGGCCACCTCCTGCCCATCATGCAGCCAGGTGAAGTTGACAGGTGCTGAGCCCACCTGCACCGAGCAGTGCAGGGTCACGGGGTCACCTGTGTGCACCTGGAGTGCCGGGGGGCCGGGGTGATGGTGGCATTGGCCATGGGCACTGCGGGGACAGAGACGGGGCTGAGGCTGGGGGAGGGGCTGGAACACTGTGTGAGAGAGGGGCAGAGGGGGGAATGAGGGTGGGATGGGTAGGATGAGGGACTCTATGCATGGTGGCACCTGGAGAGAGAGGGTGCCCTTCACCCATGACTGACATACGGTGGTGTTTGCTGACAAGCGTTCTCTGGTGGGGATGCTGTGGTGGGAGCATCCAGAGCCAGAGCCACAGATACCTAGGACTGTGACCTGCAGTGGCAGGGGCTGTGACCTGAGGTGGGATGGGGGATGCCATGGGTGGGTCATCCCCAGCCCGAGGGTCCCACTCACCTTGGACGGTGACATTCAGTGTGGGGCTCTCGGCCACACTGTCCCTGTCGCTGGCCCGGCACCAGTAGTGGCCGCTGTCCTTGTCCCCAACATGGCTCAGCTCCAGGTGGGGGCCAGTGCCCAGCAGTGTCCCTGAGCTCTCTTGGTGCCAGGAGAAGGAGAGGGGACCTGTCCCCATTGCCACCACACAGCTCAGCACCAGGCGGTCACCCAGTACCACCTGTCCCCCGGGGTGTTGTGCCAACAGGGACACTCCCGAGAGTGAGACCTCTGCAGGGGGACATGGATAGGATGGGGGACCCATGAGGTGTGTGGGACTCAGGGAGTGGCAAAAGGGGAGTACAAAGGGGATAGAGGAGATCCCATTGAGCAAGAAAGGGATCCAGGGAGGGGTGGGGTTGATGCAGGCAGGGATGAGAGACAAGAGATGGGACAGAGAAGACCCAGGGAGGGATGTGGGGAGCCCAGAGAGGGGTGGGGAGAGCCCAGGGAGGGGCTGGGGGATGTGGCCCAGGTAGGGAAGGGAGAGCAGAAGATGAAGCTGGGAAATGGAAAGGGAGACCAAGGAGGAGCAGAGGGACCTGGAGAGGGACCTGGGTAGAGATGGAGGGACCTGGGCTGGGAGGGACATGGGAAGGTGTGGATGACCCAGGGAGGGGTGAAGGGAGGGATGAGAGATGCACACAGTGGTGAGGGAACCCTGGGAAGATGTTGGGGTTTCCCACCCCTATTCCCACACTCACTGTGCACTGTCACTGTCACTGTCACCAGTGCCGACTTCTCCCAGCTCTGTGATGGCCCCAAGCTCACCCAGCCCCCGCAGCGGTAGCGGCCACTGTGGTGCAGCTGCAGGGGGGACAGTGACAGCTCGGTCCCATTGAGGCGTCCCCCCAGATCCTCCTCTTCACGGTAAAATCGCACCCCAGTGACGGTGTTGTCCCGCCAGCCCCGGCAGCGCAGTGTCACCGTGTCCCCCTCCAGCAGCACCTGCGCTGGCACCTGCAGCACCAGACGTTCTGTGGGACAGGGGGACTTGTCACATCTGGGGACTCTGTGGGAGGCACCAGGGTCCCCCATTGCCAGGATGACAGTCTCATTGTACTGGGATGCTCTGGGATGTCCCCGTGTTCAGGGGATTGGCTCTCGTCACATGAGGGGTGTGACACAGAGCTCACCCAGAGCCCTTGGGGACACCGCCAGGGAACCCATCGCCCCCTCACCATTTAAGATGCGCACAGGGGGACTGAGCCCGGTGCCAGGTCTCTCACACGTGTAGGTGCCACTCTCAGTGACAAGGAAGTGATCGGGTCCTTTCTTCCACCAGTGCTCCCTGTTCTTGTACCAAGTGGTGGCACCAGATGTCCCCAAGCCCTGGCAGGACAGTGTCACATTGTCCCACAGCACCGCTGGCATCCAGGGGGGCTCCACGAGGAGCTGGGTGGTTTGGGCACCTGTGGGTGACAGGGGACACCAGCCTGCCAGGGCCATCGTGGGGCTGGGGACAGCAGGGTGGGGACATGGCATTCTCCTGAGGACTCACCAGCGAGGCTGAGGGTCTGGGCTGGAAGGAAGAAGGGAGAGGGTCTGGGTGGATGTGGCACTGCGGTGACAGCAGAACCCAGGGCATGGGGTGTGGGGGTTGTCCCCAAACTGTCCTCAGTGGGACATCAGTTCTTGTGAGAAAGTGCTAACAGATGATCCTGAACAGATCTGGAGAGGCTGGGGAACATGTCTGTGTCACAGCTGCCCATGCACCAGATCCATGCGGCGTGGACATCTCAGGGACAGGGACACTGCAACCACCCTGGGCTAGGGGCATGGGGACACTGTGGACTTGGGGACACCACAGATATCCCATGCTGTCACAAGTCACCCCCACCAGCCCCATGGCTTATCCACAATGTGTTTGTCTCCTTATCCCTGTCCTCTTATCCCTATCCCCCTGTCCCTGTCATGACAGCTTTCCCACCCCCATTGAGCCTGTCATTATATCCTTGTCCTCAGATCTCAGTCCCCTCATTCCTGTCCTCCCATTTCTGTCCCCACAGACACCCCACCACCGTCCACCCCCACAGACTGGCTCTGGTGGCACTGGGGACCTCAGGGGACCACACAGCCCCCTGTGCCCCCTCCCCACTGCTCTCTGCCTCACCAGGGCTCATCCCTGGGGCATCAGGCCTGTGCCCATGGCACTCACCCCACAGGAGCAGTGCCACCTTCCCGGCCATCCCGGTGTCGCTGGCCATCCAGGCTGACTGTCACACGCTGCTGGGGCCACCTGTCCCCTGGGTGGTGGCTCTTTGGCCAAAGAGGAAGGAAGCGAGGTCACATCACCCACATGTAGGTGGCCCTTGGTGGGGGCAGGGTGGGGACAGGCTGGCGACACAGAGGGACATGGAGGGACTGGGGGGCTCTGGGGATGTGGGGAGCTAAGGATGGATTTCCATAGGAACGGGGAGGGGCAGAAATGGGATCCTTGGGGAATGGGGCTTCTCAGGAAGGGGAGACAAAGGGGATGGTATCTTGGTGAATGGGGTCCCCAAGGGTGAAGGGGAAATGGGATTGGGGTCCCAGGCGTGCTTGGACCCCAGGGATTTGGGCTGATGTGATGTGGGCCCTGCTATGGGGAGTCCTGGGGGACTGTGGAGCCCATGGGATGGGATAAAGGGGAGGGCAATGCTGGGCAATGGAGGTTCTGGGAAATGGGCATACTGGGATGGGGGTCACCAGGAGGGGGACCTAGAGAATGAGGTCCCATAGTTGGGTTCCCAGGGGATTGGGGGTCCCAGGGATGGGCAGTGGCTGGGTGGGCATGTAGGTCACAGCTCCTGCACTGGGTGCCTCAGATTTCAGGGTGACCCAGACAAAAGCACAGACCCTGATGATGTTCATGGTCTGTGGGGAACACCAGGGGGCTCCCATGGTGCTCTGGGTCTGTGCTTCCCCCACTGGGACTTTTCCCTCTCTTTATTTTTTTTTTTTCCTTTTTTGCTCAACTTTGTAAACATGTCCCCTCCCAGTTCATGGCTCCGGGATCCTAGGGAGCACCTGAGCAGGTAACAGGTTGGGGGAAGCCCGGGGAGGAAGGACGGCAGTGAGGGGGCTGCAGGGAGGTTTGGAGGGCTGTGGGGGATGGGGGTGTCCGGCTGTGTCCCCAACACTTTCACTTTCTCTTTCCTTCAGCAGACAGAAGAGGCTATTTACATTGAGAGTCAGACGGGGGGGTGGGGTCAGTCCTGGGGGGCACATCCAGGGGGATCCTGTCCAGGGAGATCCCTGTTCTGGGTGTCAGGAAAATTAATCCAAAACCACCAGAGGTTTATGTCCAAAAAGGAGGCAGAGGAGTCCTGTAACTTTATTCTAATAAAGGGAGATGTCATGGGCATTTCCCATGGGGTCTCTCAAACTGCTAGAGGACGCAGCCTCTTTTTATCCTAATTTCCTGGCCGCATTTCCCTCTCTCTTTCCCCATTGGCTGAGGTACTTGAGTGCTACAGACTTCCTGATACACCTAATGCAAACCCCCTTCTAATGTACATCCCCCTTTCTTCTTTTTCTCATGTCTCTGTTCTTGTCGTTTATTAACACAGTCTTGGGCAAGTCAGTCAGTGGAATTCCTATGGAAATCTTTCCCACTGTTTCTTCCATTTCTCAGTATCGGTCTGACCAGCTGTTTGTTTGTAAAGATATTCCCTTATTCCTTTCATGGGGGTGACATGACCTGGGGGAATCCAGTCCAGGGGGTGACACATCCTGGACAGGAGGATCCTGTCCTGGGGGAAGGCAGTTCTGGAAGTGTCCCTGCACATTCCTGGGGGGGTGGCTGTCCCAGGGGTGGCACAGCCTGGGGACTCCTGTCCATCCAAGTGTGGTTCCAGCCATGGCACAGCCCCACTGCACACGGATGGGCATTGGCCAGCCCTGCTCTGGCCAGCCTCAGGGGCAGCCAGCACCTGAGGCTCCCACCTGCCCCCTTGGCCCCCTTTGATTCTCACAGCTTTAGAGCTGCTCAAAGGTGAGAATTGTGTGGGGGAAAAAGGCCTGGCTGTGGTTTGCTCAGCCCTGCAAGAAGCACAGAAACCAACTGGAGCTCAAGCAGTGGCTCTGCAAGGGCCTTTGATGGTTTTCAGAGCAGGGCTGGGTGGAAACCAACCGTGCAGGGGCAGCTGTGAGGGAACCAGTCCGGAAATGCAGCAATTGATCATTTTGTCCCTCTTGCCAAGGGACTGAGAAAGCCCCAGAACTCCTGCAAAGACAACAACAATCTGCTCAACAGCCTGACCTGGACACTCCTCCTTCCTGTCTTGCCATGGGCTGACAGTGGCCGGATGCTCTGCACCCACCAAAGCTGCTCTCTCACTGCCCTGCACAGTCAGACGGGGAGAGAAAATTGAACGAAAGTTTCCTGGGTTGAGATAAGGACCAGGATGAAAGTGGTGGTTTTGCTTAGCCCAGAATATCAGCAAGGTATCTTTAACATCTAAGAGAAATTTAAACTCCTCAAACACTGTTGTGGTAGGCCTGAAGAAGTGTCTGAGGGGTGGGGAGTGGCACAAAGATGGCTCCTGTAGGTGCTGAGTGAAAGTTCTGGAAATTTTTCACCAAGTCCAGTAGAGCTAATCTCTGATGTCTCTGAAAGTGATGGACATGCTGCTGGCCAAGTTTGGGCCAATTAGAGGTGCTAGTTATGCCTCTGTGAAAACATATTTAAGAAAAAATCAAAACAAAGTAGTCATGCACTTCTTTTTAGCTAGAGGAGGAGGAGGAGGTAAAAATATGTGAAGGGAGAACAACATGGAGACACCAAGGTCAGTGGAGAAGGTGGGGGAGAAGGTGCTCCAGGTGCCAGAGCTGAAAACCCTCTGCTGGCTGTGGTGAAGACCATGGGGGGAGCAGGAGGTCACCCTGCAGCCCATGGAGTCCACAGGGGTGCAGAAATCCACCCACAGCCCACGCCAGAGGAGCAGGTGGATGCCTGGAAGAAGCTGTGATCCAGTGGGAGTCTCATATAGAGAGTTAAAGCTGCAAAGGCCTTGCAAGGGAGAGAATGCCCTTGCTCCTGGCATAGAAGCAGCTTGGCCTTGGCTCAGGAGAGTCTGCACCTTATGGACAAGAGAACTTCTGTTGCAGCAGAATTTGGGCAGGATGTTGTTTGTGAGATTGGACCCATGCCAAAGAAGTTCCCAGAGGACTGTCTCTTTTGGGGGAGGGTCCCCGTGGCTAAGTAGAGGACCCCTCTCCCTGATGGACTGACCAGAGAAAAAACCCCTTACCCTGCCCCCTGCCTGAGCTGTTAGTTGGAAAGAGGGAGTGGGGTGAGTGGAGAAACTGTCTTAAGAGGGAGAGGGGTGAGCCAAGAAACTGTCTTGAGAGAGAGAGAGAGAGAAAAGCAGAGAAAGAGTATTTGTAGTAGAAGAACTGTAGTGATGAATAGTTTCACGGTCTAAGAAAATTCCCCATACCCTGCCCCCTACCCAATCCGTTGGTTGGAAGGAGAGAGGGGGGTGAGTAGAAAAATGGCATTTAAGAGGGAGGGGAGTGAGGGAAATGCTTATTTTTACCTCTCATTTATCCTCCGACTCTGTTAGGTAATTAAACCACTTTGCAACTTTAGGTTTGGAGCCTGTTTGCCCTTTCTCTGTGAGTCCCCTCACCAGTGTCCTATCTCAGCTCATGAATTTGGTGTGTGTTTAACATCTGCAGCAGGAGAGAGCGGGGGTGCCTGGCATTTAGTCAGGGTCAAACCCTGACACCAGGCCATGCAAACCCAATGCAAGGGATAAGGTGGATGCAGTCAGGTGGCAGAGCCCAAAGCCCTCCAGCTGCCTCTGGCTACAGCTGAGCCACAGAAATGGCCAGTGCTGCACTCTGCCCTGACTCGGGGAGGGTGGGAAATGCTCTGTGGGGTGGCTGCAATGATGGGAAGAGGCCAGTTGGCAGCACAGAGGGAAATCCATCAGGGTTGCTGAAGTGTGGCCAGCCAGGGCTGCACAGGCAGAGGAGGTGGCTGTCAGAGTCCCTCCTGGGGACGAACACAGGACCGAGAGTCGGGAACTGAAAAACAGAGCAACAGTGGACAGGGGGTGGGGCTGTCAAGATTAAAGTCTCAGGGGGAGCTGGACTGGCCATATGAGGGTGAAGTATTTCTGGCTCCAGGGCTCAGTGACACCTTGGCACAGCAAGGAAGAGATGCAACATCCTGATGGGCTGGTGAGCGAGGGGGGATTTCCCCATGGACACCATCTCCCAGGTCCTCCAGAAAGGGAAATGTGCTGTGATCACACAGGGCACAGGCAGGTCAAGCCCCTGTGGGATGGAGGATGAGGGATGAAATCCCAGTCTGGGCAGGCCTGGCAGATTGACTGGATCACACTCCCCAAAGCTGGGGGCTCCTGGGGAGAGAAGCAAGCCCTGGATGGCTGGAAAGGCTCCCTGTGCCCCTGGGAACATTGTGCTGGGCCTGGGAAAGGAAGTCTTATGGCAACACAGCCCTGCAGAAAGAATTGAATCCAACACTGGAACTCATTCTCCAAAGAACCTCACAGACACTGGGGACAAAGAACCTGGCCCTGCAGGGATGGATCCCATTCCCTGAGGTGCCCCAGCCTCGGGGAAAAATCCCACACTGGAATGGGCTGTTAAAGGGCATGCAGAGAGCAAGGGGTGCTGGGAGCTTCAGCCCTTGGGACACACCTGCAGCAAAGGCCCCCTGGTCCCTCAGCTCCAGAGGAGCTCCCAGTCGAGCTGGCCCTGCCCAATCTGACCCTGACCAGAGCAAAGCAGGGGATCAAGCAGGGTTTGGAGACAGGGGAGAAGAGAATCCAGAACCTCCTGAAGGCTGCTTTGGCCATCAAAGCAATGAAGGTCCAGGACCCTGCCAGGTTCCTCCTGGCAGGCGAATCATGCTGGGGGCAGCGTCTGGGGTTTGTTCCTTGTCGGGGATTTCCCTGGAAATCATTCTTTTTCTGACCCTTCTGATTCTGAATCTTGTTGCTGTTGCTGTTGGTTTTCTTCTGTCATTGCTGTTTGCAGGAAATTGTTCTTCTCTCAGCCCTTTGGGATCTTTGCCTTTTGTGCCTCCACTGAGAGGGTGAGGGGCAGCAGCCCCTGGTTTTTAGTGGCAGCCCGAAATTGGAGAATCCCATTGCTAAAGCCTGAGAGAGCTGAACAAAGAAACACCACTTCTGCCAGTTTAATCTACAGCTGCATTTTGGGCCTAACAGCAGAGCACTGGGTCCTCCAGTTTCTGCCAGTGCTCTCCAGTCCCTCCAGTGTCACTTCATGTTCTCGTAGATGTCACTTGGTTCCCGCGGTCGCCCATGGGTTCCTGGCAGCTCTGCGTAGGTCACCTGGGTTTCCTGGGGGACAGTGGCACAGGGGGGCCCTGCGAGAGACACTGGCTGTGGGATCTGGGTGAGGGGTGACACCAGTGGGTGACATGTCCCTGTGTGTGCCACTCTGATACTCACCCCCCTTTCGCTTGGTGCTCATGACATGGGTGTACAGCACCTCCCCCTCCTCCGGGGGGGCTGGGGGCTCCGGGGGGACCCTGAGGGGATAAAGGGGATGTGTGGGAGGGGATGGGAGGTGATAGGGGTTGGGGTAAAAGGTTCACAGTGGCTGGAGCCTCCCACTCACCTGTCCTGGTGCTTCCTGGCAGCTGGAAAGGAAACAGAGGAGGTTACTGTGGGGTACCCAGGGCCCCTGATCATACACAGAAATCCTGAACCTCCAGTGGACCCTCAATTCCCCCCAGAACCCCTGAAAAACCCCTGAGCCCACAAAACCCCAAACCCAGCAGGGGGAATTCTCCAAAGCCTCCCAGGATCTCTGAAAGAACCTCCAACATCCGTACATGAGGCTCCAACACCTCATCAAACCTCACAGAACCCCAAAACAAGGTCACTTGGGGCTCAGCTCCTGCCATCTTAAGTGGGACTTCCCACAGCTCACTGGGATCCCCATTGTCACCCACCCAGGCGGTGCCACCGGTGCCAGGCCATGATGACACCCACAAGCAGGACCAGGAACAACAGGGAACAACTGAGAACTGTGGCCACTGCTGGGGACAGAGAGGGACACATCAGGATCACCCATCACCCCAGGGATGCTGCAATGCCAGTGACATCAGGAGTTCCCCTCCTGTGCTCAGTTCCCTCTGTGTCACTGCCAGGGACCGAGCGGGGACAAAGCAGGGTCACCAAAGACCCAGGGGTCTCAGACCCCTACAGGGACCCTGTATGACCCCACCTGTGCCCCAGTGTCCCTGCGGTGTCACCTCCAGGGCCAGCTCTGGGCTGAGCGCCCGGAACACACGGTGGTCATCCAGCTGGTTGGTGGCCACACACTGGTAGATGCCAGAATGTCCCACATCGATGTCCCCAAGCTCCAGGAGGGGACCCTGGGCCACCTCCCGGCCGTCGTGCAGCCAGGTGAAGTTGACAGGTGCTGAGCCCACCTGCACTGAGCAGCGCAGGGTCACGGGGTCACCTGCATGCACCTGGAGTGCCGGGGGGCCAGGGGTGATGGTGGCATTGGCCACGGGCACTGCGGGGACAGAGACGGGGCTGAGGGTGGGGGAGGGGCTGGAACACGGTGTGGGTTGACAGGGATGGTAGGGTGACAATAGCATGGGTGGAGTCACCCCCAGCCCGAGGGTCCCACTCACCCAGAACAGTGACATTCAGTGTGGGACTCTCAGCCACGCTTTTCCCATCACTGGCCCGGCACTGGTAGTGGCCGCTGTCATTGTCCCCAACGTTGTGCAGCTCCAGGTGGGGGCCAGTGCCCAGAGGTGTGGCCAAGCCTTCCCGGTGCCAGGAGAAGGACAGGGGACCTGTCCCCGTGGCCACCGTGCAGCTCAGCATCAGGCTGTCACCCAGTACCACCTGTCCCCCGGGGGGCTGCACTGACAGGGACACCTCCAAGAGTGAGACCCCTGTGGGGGGAGATGGGTGGGTTGGGGGTCCTGGGTAGGGGTGGAGGACACAGGGAACAGTGAGGGACCAAGCGAGGTAGGGAAGGTCAGAGAGGAGTGGGGGTACCACAGTGATAAAGAAGGGAGCTGAGAGATTGTTGAGCAGTTTGGAAAGGAGAGGAAGGGAACCCAGGGAGGGATGGAGGATTCATGGAGGGGAGACCTGGAGATGGATGTGGGGGACACCAGTGAAAGATGTGGAGAACCAGATGGGGATGGTGGGATGTGGTGACCATGGAGTAATCTCAGAGAGAAGTGGGAGGACCCAGGGAGGGATGTAGGCACCTGGGACAATGATGGGAGGACATTGGGTGACACCTGGGAAAGGGTGAAGGGACCAGGGCAGTGATAGAGAGAGCCCAGTGAGGAATAGGGGGATTTGGGAAGGGTGTCTGTTAGGAATGGGGGTACTCAGACAGGGCTGGGGTACCCGGGGAGGCTGTGGGGGTTGCCGTGCCCATCCCCGCACTCACTGCGCACCGTGACGCGGAGCCGGGCGCTGCTCTTCCGCACGGCCCCCCCCTCGGAGCGCACCTCGCAGCTGTAACTGCCCGAGTGGGAGACCCCCACGGCGGGCAGCAGGAGCTGAGGGGACCCCTGCGGGCCCCCCAGCAACTGCCCGTCCTGGTAGAAGAGGTACAGGAGGGGGGCTCGGGGCCGCAGGGTGCTGGGGGTGCTGAGGCAGCTGAGATTCAGGGGGGATCCCTCGGTGGGCTCAGGGGGACCCTCCAGCTTCAGCACCGGCACTGAGAAGAGCTCTGGGAAGGAGACACAAGAGGGTGTTTTGTGTCTCCAAGTCTGCTGGGAAGTGGCTGTGGGGGTGTTGGGGTATCAGGGTCCCAGCTGTGGGGTGCTCACCATGCACTGTCACTGTCACTGGCGCTGACTTCTCGAACGCTGACTGTTTGGAGCCCACCTTGGCCTTGCAGTGGTAGCGGCCGCTGTGTTGCAGGTTCAGGGAGGACAGGGACAGCTTGGTCCCACCATGGGACCCCCACAATTCCTTCTTCTCACGGTAAAATCGCACCTCAGAGACCAGGTTGTGCTGCCAGCCTCGGCAGCGCAGTGTCACCGTTTCCCCCTCCAGCAGTGTCCCTGCTGACACCTGCAGCACCAGCCGGTCTGTGGGACAGCAGAGTCCCCATGGCACTGAGGGGTTCTGAGCTGCAGTGTGCCCAGGGACCCAGGGGACACCAGGGGAAATCCCATGGCACCTGGATGCACCAGGGCTGTCCCATCACAATGAGATGCACTGGGATGAACTGGGATGCACTGGAATGTCACCATGAGCAGAAGACAGGCTTTCATCACATGAGGAGTGTGTGACCACCCACGGAGTGCAGCCCACCCAGACCCCATCCCCACTCACCATCTAAGATGCTCACAGGATTGCTGACCCCAGTGCCAGGTCTCTCACACTTGTAGCTGCCACTCTGGGTGACAAGGAAACGGTCAGTTTTCTTCTGCTCCCAGTTCCGCCCATTCTTGTACCAGGTGATGGCACCAGGAGTCCCCGAGCCCTGGCAGGTCAGTGTCACTCGGTCCCATAGCACTGCTGGCGTCCAGGGAGGATCCACGAGGAGCTGGGGGGTCTGGGCACCTGTGGGTGACAGGGGACACCAGCCTGCCAGGGCCACTGTGGGGCTGGGGACAGCAGGGCAGGGACATGGCATCCCCTGAGGACTCACCAGTGAGGCTGAGGGTCTGGGCTGGAAGGGAGAAGGGAGAGGATCTGGGTGGGGGAGGCACTGTGGGGACAGCAGCCCCTGGGGGATGGCTGTGGAGGCTGTCCCCAAACTGTCCCTGTTCAAACACCCATGGGGCATAGACATCTCAGGGACAGACAGAGACATCACAGCCACCCTGGGTTGAGGCAGGACATGGGGACACTCTGGACACTCTGGGCATGGCGACTCTATAGACATCCCATGCTGGCAGAGATCACCCTCATCAGCCCCACAGCATCTCCTCCACAATGCCCATCTGTATGGTGCTTGTCCCCCTGTCCCCCTGTCCCCCTGTCCCCCTGTCCCCCTGTCCCCCTGTCCCCCTGTCCCTGAGCCCACAGCTGACGCTGTACCAAGGTGCCTATTGCCATATACTTGTCCCCCTATCCCTATTCCCCATTTCTGTCCCCCCATTCCTATCCCCCTGTTCCTGTCCCCACAGCCACCCCATGATCCCCGTCACACCATGCAGTGGTACTGCTTGCATTGGGGAACTCAGAGGACCCCACAGCCCCCTGTGCCCCCTCCCCACCGCTCTCTGTCTCACCAGGACCCATCCCTGTGCATCAGGCCTGTGCCCAGGGTACTCACCCCACAGGAGCAGTGCCACCTTCCTGGCCATCCCGCTGTCCCCAGCCATCCAGGCTGGCTGTCACATGCTGCTGTCCCCTGGGTGGTGACTCTTCGGATGAAGGGGAAGGAAGCGATTTCACATTTCGTCCCCACGTGTAGGTGGCCCTTGATGGGGGCAGGGTGGTGACAGGCTGGGGGCAGGCTGGGAACCTGGTGGGACCTGGGGGAAAATAAGGGCCCAGGATTGCAGGGATCAGGAGATGTGGTGAGCCTGGGTTTGTGTCCAGGGGAAACTGGGGGCAGGAATTGGGTCCTGGGAAGGTCCCAGGATTTCCTGGGAGGGGAGTTCCTGGGAATGGAGATCCAGAGGAATGGGAGTCCTGAGGAGGGGGAGTCACAGGGGATGGGCTGCCTGGGAATGGGGGTCCAAATGTGTAGGGGTCCCTGGGGAAAGCAGGCTCCAGGGAACTCAGGTCATGGGATGGAGGTCCCAGGGATGGGGTGGTGGGGGAATGGAGGTCCCCGTGGGAATGGATCAAAGGAAGGTCCTGGGATATGGAGACCCTGAGCAGTGGGAGCCCTGGAATGGTGGTCCCAGGGATGGAGGGACCAAGGGAATGGGGATCCCATGGTTGTGTTCCCAGGGCAATGGAGGTTCCAGGGCAGTGGCTGGGTGAGCACACGGGTCACAGCTCCTTCACTGGCTGCCTCAGATTTTGTGGTGACACAGAGTCCAGCACAGCCCCCCCAGGGTGCTCATAGATTGAGGGGACACCACAGGGCAGTCCCAGGGGGCTTTGGTTCTTTGCCCCACTCTTTCAGGGTCTTTTTCCTCTATTTCTATATTTTCTTTATTTTCCTCACTTTCACACACACACTGCCCCCTGCATTTCCTGACTCCCCAGTCCTGGGGAGCACCTGAGCTGGTAACAGGTGGAAAATGGGGGTGCAGGGGCTGCAGGGAAGGGTGGGAGGGCTGTGGGGGATGGAGGTGTCCTGCTGTGCCTCCAACACTTTCACTTTCTCTTTCCTGCAGCAGAAGGAAGTGGCTGTTTGTGCTGAGAATCAGACGGGGGGGCAGGTTCTGTCCAGGGGGACACATCCAGGGGGGTTCTGTCCGGGGCGATCCCTATTCTGGGGCCGATATGTCCAGGGAGGGTCCTGTCCCAGAGGTGACACATCCCGGTTGGGAGGGTCCTCTCCTGGGGGTTGGCGGTTCTGGAGGGAACCTGGACACATTCTAGATGGGATCGAAAACTGCAGCTTTTCCCCCTGGAAATGCCTGATTTGGCCCCAAATTGCTGCCACAGGGATCAGACTTCCCAAATCTGGGGGGCCTGAAGCTGTTGGGGGCTGCCCTATTCCTCTCCTGCTCTCCATCATCCTCTCCATGGGTTTCTGTCCTGAGAGCTAAGATGCTTTGGGTTAATTCATTTTGTGAGAAAACCGGACTTCTCCATTCTTGCTTATCCCCTGGAGGATCTGAGCTGGGAAGAGCAGCTTGGGAATGCAGCCCCAGGCAGGAAGGAGCTCCCAAACTCCTCCTCCTTGCAGCCAGTGCCCATCCAAGTGTGGGGCTCAGCCATGGCACAGCCCCACTGCACACGGATGGGCATTGGCCAGCCCTGCTCTGGCCAGCCCCAGGGGCAGCCAGCACCTGAGGCTCCCACCTGCCCCCTTGGCCCCCTTTGATTCTCACAGCTTTAGAGCTGCTCAAAGGTGAGAATTGTGTGGGGGAAAAAGGCCTGGCTGTGGTTTGCTCAGCCCTGCAAGAAGCACAGAAACCAATTGGAGCTCAAGCAGTGGCTCTGCGAGGGCCTTTGATGGTTTTCAGAGCAGGGCTGGGTGGAAACCAACCGTGCAGGGGCAGCTGTGAGGGAACCAGTCTGGAAATGCAGCAAATGATCATTTTGTCCCTCTGGCCAAGGGACTGAGAGAGCTCCAGAACTCCTGCAAAGACAACAACGATCTGCTCAACAACCTGACCTGGATCCTCCTCCTTCCTGGATCAAACCTGCAGCCCTTTGGAACCTCCCAGAAAGAATGTTTGGCTTCTGGCTGCAGCCACCAGATGAGAGGGAAAAGTGTGGAAATACCGAGCAGTGGCTCTGCCCCGCGGCCGTGCTGGGGCTGGGGGTGACCCCGGCTGGATGGCGACAGTGGCTCCGGACACGCTGTCCCAGCCGCTCCGGACACATGGCCACCGTCGCTGCCGCAGCCCGGGACAGTCGCGCCACTCGCAGCGCCATGGCAGCGCCACCTGCCCCGGTGACCGAGCCCAGCACTCCGCTCCCGCAGGCCCGGCGGCTCCTGCCGGGCTCCCTGCTCTCCCCCAGCCTCCCGCTCCCTCCCTCCCGGCGCCCCCCGCCCGCCCCAGGGCTGAGCCCGGCCGAGGCTCCGCAGCAGCTGCGGGGCTCAGAGCCGCTCGGGGAGCGCCGGCTGCGGGGCTTTGGGCACCGGGGGGCACCGGGCAGGGCTGCGGCGGGGCTGGGCTGGGCTCGGGGGACACCTCAGGCTGTCCCCGGCTCCGTCCCGGGGCTCTCGGGGCTCCAGCTCGGCCCGAGGGTCTCGGGAGCTGCGGGATCGATGCTGACGGGTATGTAGCTGCACCGCCGCAGGTCCCCCAGGCCCTGGCCGGGTGTCACCTAGAGGGGACAAACAGTGAGCTGCAGCTCCTTCCCCTCTGCGGGAACAGCTGCGAGGGAACCCAATTGATCCCAATCGATTCCGCCTGGAAATGCCCCAATCGATCATTATGTCACCCTCCCCAAGGGACTGAGAGAGCCCCAGAAATCCTGCAAATCCCACAAGGATCTGCTCAACAACCTGACCTGGACCCTCCTCCTTCCTGAGCTGAACAGAGCTGAACACACAAACCTCATTTCTTCCGGTTTAATCAAAGAGCTGCGTTTTGGGTCCGATAAAAGGGAAAATGGGTTCGGTGTCCCCCTGGCACTGGCAGGGGAAATGGGGAACCCTGGGAACACTGGGAGCACTGGAACGGGGAGCTCTGGCCGCTCCCACATGGCACCCTATATGGGACCCCCAACCTTGGCCACCCCCCGGGCAGGGTTGGCACCCACGGGAGGTGGCAGGGCGGACACATGCGAGGTGTGGCCATAGGCAGTGCCCTCCAGTTCCTCCCAGTCCCCCCAGTGTCACGGCACGTTCGCATAGATGTCACTGTGTTCCCACAGTTGTCCGTGGAGTTCTGGCAGCTCTGCGTTGGTCACCTGGGGGTCCTTTGGGGGGGTGGTTTTGGGGTCCCCTGCAAGAGACACTTACTGTGAGGACCCGTGTGGGGGTGACATGTCCCTGTTCTTCCCCCCCATACTCACCCTTTCCCCGCTTGTTGCGCACAATGTTGGAGTAGAGCACCTCCTTCTGGGGGGCCCTGCGGGATAAGGGGGTGTGGGAGGGGTCGGGGATTGCAGGCTGGGGGTACAAGGGAGGTCAGCACTGGAGCCCCCCACCCCTCTCACCTGTACTGCTGATTCCTGGCAGCTGCAAAGGAAAGGGCGAGGTGGTGACTGTGGGGTCTCTGGGGCCACTGAAACCCCAAGGGAGCCCCAAGGCCCCCCGGAATTCCTGACCACCTGAGCTCACAGAACCCGCAAGCCCGGCAGGGAGAGGCAACCTCCAAACTGCCCCTCAATCCCCAAAATCCCTGCACGACGCACCAGCACGTCCCCAGACTGCCCAGGATGCCAGCAAAGGTCACTGGGGACTCAGCTACACCCAACTCCGGAGCTGTCAGTGCTGCCACATCTCCGCCCTGCTCTGGGTGGCTTTCCCCTACTCCCTGGGACCACTGTCCTCCACTGTCACCCACCTATGCAGTGCCACCGGTAACAGCCCCCGATGACAGACAGGAGTAGGACCAGGAACAGGAGGGACCCACCGGCCCATGCAGCCACTGCTGGGGACAGAAAGGGATACACTGAGGTCACGCGGAACCCCGGGGGTCCTGAATCCCCCGGTGACCACGAGTGACCCCACCTGTGCCCCAGTGTCCCTGCAGTGTCACCTCCAGGACCAGCTCTGGGCTGAGCGCCCGGAACACACGGTGCTCATCCAGCTGGTTGGTGGCCACGCACTGGTAGGTGCCAGAATGTCCCACATCGATGTCCCCAAGCTCCAGGAGGGGACCCTGGGCCACCTCCTGCCCATCGTGCAGCCAGGTGAAGGTGACAGGTGCTGAGCCCACCTGCACCGAGCAGCGCAGGGTCACGGGGTCACCTGCGTGCACCTGGAGTGCCGGGGGGCCAGGGGTGATGGTGGCATTGGCCACGGGCACTGCGGGGACAGAGACGGGGCTGAGGGTGGGGGAGGGGCTGGACTACGGTATGGGTTGAGAGGGACGGGGGGGGAAATTGGTGGGTTGGGAGGGAAGGGGGATGCCGTGGGTGGAGTCACCCTGAGCCCGAGGGTCCCGCTCACCAAGGACAGTGACATTCAGTGTAGGGCTCTCGGCCACGCTCTCCCCGTTGCTGGCCCGGCACTGGTAGTGACCGCTGTCATTCTCGCCAACGCTGCGCAGCTCCAGGCGGGGGCCAGTGCCCAGCGGTGCCCCCAAGCCCTCCCGGTGCCAGGAGAAGGACAGGGGACCTGTCCCTGCAGCCACTGCACAGCTCAGCAGCAGGCTGTCACCCACTGCCACCTGTCCTCCGGGGGGTTGTGCCGACAGGGAAACCCTCGAGAGTGAGTCCCCTGCAGGATGGGGACACCAGGGGACAGTGAATGACCTGGGGAAGAGGCATCAGAGGGAGGACCCCAGTGAAGAAGAAGGGGACCCAGAGATGGGGGGAGACTTGGAAAGTGGTACAAGGGAGCCCAGGCAGGGATGGGGGGATTCAGGGAGGAGTGTGGGGACCCAGAGAGCGATGGAAGGACCAGGGAACCATGGGGGAACTTCAGAGAGGTGTAGGTGGACTCAGGACAGGGGTCCGGTGAGGGGTGGGGGGAGTCGGTACAGTGATGGGGGAACCTCGGGAGGAATTCGGGATGCGGTGAGGGAGAGGTGGGTGGACTCTGGGGGCAATCAGGGTGCGCGGTGCAGTGATGGGGGAGCCGGGAAAGGATGGGGCGACCCGGGCAGGGTGTCAGGGATGGCTGAGGCTGCACCGGCAGAGCTGGGGTACCCGGGGAGATGTCGGGGTTGCCGTGCCCATCCCCGCACTCACTGCGCACCGTGACGCGGAGCCGGGCGCTGCTCTTCCGCACGGCCCCCCCCTCGGAGCGCACCTCGCAGCTGTAACTGCCCGAGTGGGAGACCCCCACGGCGGGCAGCAGGAGCTGCGGGGACCCCTGCGGGCCCCCCAGCAACTGCCCGTCCCGGTAGAAGAGGTGCAGGAGGGGGGCTCGGGGCCGCAGGGGGCTGGGGGTGCTGAGGCAGCTGAGATTCAGGGCGGACCCCTCGGTGGGCTCGGGGGGACCCTCCAGCTCCAGCACTGGCACTGAGAAGAGCTCTGGGAGGAAGATGGGCAGTGGGGATGGCGACCCAGAATACCTGGGTCAGGGGCTGTGAGGGTGTCTGGATATCGGGGTTTTGGGGTGCTCACCATGTACTGTCACTGGCACTGGCACTGACCTCGCCCACGGCGAGAGCTCGGAGTCCACCCAGCCCCCGCAGCAGTATTGGCCACTGTGGTTCAGCTGCAGGGGGGACAGAGACAGCTCGGTCCCATCGAGGGGCCTCCCCACCTCCTTGTCCCCAAGGTAGAAGCGCAGCCCAGTGACCGATTTGTCCCGCCAGCTCCGGCAGCGCAGTGTCACCGTGTCCCCCTCCAGCAGCGCCCATGCTGGCACCTGCAGCACCAGCCGCTCTGGGGGACAGGGGGGTCCTGTCACACAGGGCAGTTCCAGATGGCACTAAGACACACCCCACTCGGTCACACACAGGGGTCCCCAATTCCAACAGGAGGTCCCCTTGCACTGGGATGCTCTGGGATGTCCCCGTGTGCAGGGGACAGGCTCTGGTCACACCAACGGTGTTGACCCAGAATGCAGAGCTCACCTAGAGCCCTCGGGGTTCCCGCGGGTGCCAGGCTGGGGACACAAACACCCCCTCACCATTTACGACGGTCACGGGGGGGCTGATCCCGGTGTCAGGTCTGTCACACTTGTAGGTGCCAATCTCCGTGACAGTGAAATGGTTGGGTCCCTCCAGGCCCCAGCGCCGCCCACCCTTGTACCAGGTGGTGACATTGGGTGTCCCCGAGCCCTGACAGGTCAGTGTCACTCGGTCCCACAGCACCGCCGGTGTCCAGGGAGGCTGCACAAGAAGCTCTGTCGTCTGGGCACCTGCGGGTGACAGGGGACACCAGCCTGCCAGGGCCACCGTAGGGCTGGGGACAGCGGGACAGGGACATGGCATCCCCTGAGGACTCACCAGTGAGGCTGAGGGTTTGGGCTGGAAGAGAGAAGGGATAGGGTTGGGTGGGTTGACCCCACGGGGACCATGGTACCAGGAGTGAGTGCTGTCCCCAAATAGTCCTTGTGGGGACACCAGTGTGGCACAGACCTCTCAAGAACTGGGACACCTCAGGCACCCTGGGCTGATGCAGGACATGGGGACACTGTGGACATCCCAGGCATGGGGACTCTATGACCACCCCGTGCAGGCATAAGTCATCTCCACCAGCTCCACAGCCCCTATCGCCATGGCCACATCCCATGGCCCTGTGCCCATGATCTCATTCCAATGGCTCCTGTCCCTATGGCCACATCTGCATAGAGCTTGTCCCGTTGTCCCTGTCCCTGCATCGCAGTTCCCCCATGCACGTCCCCACAGCTGTCCCAGTCCCATGGTGCCTCTCCCCACATCCCTGTTCTCTGTTCCTGTCCCCCCATTCCTGTCCCTACCACCCCCTCACGACCATGGTCACACCAGTGTCCACCCTCATGGTCTGGCTCTGCTGGCACTGGGGACCTCAGGGGATCCCACAGCCTCCCTGTGCCCCCTCCCCACTGCTCTCTGCCTCACCAGGGTCATCCCTGGGGCGCCAGACCTGTGCCCGGGGCACTCACCCCACAGGAGCAGTGCCACCTTCCTGGCGATCCCCGTGTCCCCGGCCATCCAGGCTGGCTGTCACATGCTGCTGAGACCTTCTGTCCCCCGGGTAGTGAGAAGCAAACAATCTCACGTTTCGTTCCCACATGTTGGTCGCCCTTGATGGGGGCAGGGTGGGGACAGGATGGGGGCAGGGTGGGGACATGGTGCGGACATGCTGAGGACATGGTGGGGACAAGGTCTGCCCAGAAATTGGAGCCTGAGGGGGTGTTGGGAGCCAAGGATGGGTGTCCAGGGAAATGGGGTTCAGTGGGAAGGAAGGAATCACATGGGATGGGGCCCTATGTTGGGGGACCCAGGGATGGGGGTTTCCAGGGGAACAGGAGCTCCTGGGATTTGGGATCATGGCATGGGGGTGTCAGGGGAAAGGGGTGCCCCATGGAAATGGCAGCCCTGGGGGTAGGGGGGTCCCAGAGAGGGGGGATGTAAAGAATGGGGAGCCATGATTGGGCTCCAAGGCGAATCAAGGTACCAGGGATGGGCTGTGGCTGGGTGGGCACCTGCCCACCAGGTCTCGGCTCCTTCACTGAGTGCCTCAGATTTTGGGGTGACCTATAGGTCAACATAGCCGCCATGGGGTGTTCATGGTTTGGGGAGGCACCACAGGGCAGGACTCCAGGGCTGTGCCCCCATCCCGTGCTTTTTCCTCTCTTCATTTCTATTTCTTTCCTTATTTCCCTCACATTCACATCCTGTCCCCTCCACTTCGTGGCTCCTGGAGAGCTCCTGAGCAGGGAACAGTTCCTGAGGCTCCCACCTGTCCACTTTGATTCTCACAGCTTTAGAGCTGCTCAAAGGTGAGAATTGTGTGGGGGAAAAAGGCCTGGCTGTGGTTTGCTCAGCCCTGCAAGAAGCACAGAAACCAATTGGAGCTCAAGCAGTGGCTCTGCGAGGGCCTTTGATGGTTTTCAGAGCAGGGCTGGGTGGAAACCAACCGTGCAGGGGCAGCTGTGAGGGAACCAGTCTGGAAATGCAGCAATTGATCATTTTGTCCCTCTGGCCAAGGGACTGAGAGAGCCCCAGAACTCCTGCAAAGACAACAACAATCTGCTCAACAACCTGACCTGGACCCTCCTCCATCCTGTACAAAACCTGTAGCCCTTCGGAACCTCCCAGATAGAATGTTTGGTTTCTGGCTGTGGCCACCAGATGAGAGGGAAAAGTGTGGAAATATTGATCAGGGGCTCAACACATGGATCCTGGGAACACAGGGGTGAGAGCAGGAGCAGGGAGTGCCCAGGCAGGGGAATTCAGGGCAGGATGGAGGGGATTTATCAGGGAATCACACCCTGAGGGACACACGGGCATTTCCACAGATTCCTGGGCAGTGATCCAAGAAGGGACAGAGTTGTTACTTTTAGGGAGCAGAATCCATGGGAAGTAAATCAAGTCTCATAGTTGGAATGGGAAAATTGTGAAGAATACCTAAATATGTCCCAACAAAAGCCTTCCTTATGGGGTATGTTGCTGCCCAAAAGACAGGGAACAATCACATGGACCTTTTGCACACTCAGGGAGATTCCACACTCTGTATTATCCACTGCAAATGCTGCTGTGGGATGCACCAATGGGCTCCTAAAGGGAACCATAAAGTCTCGTGGCTGTGGATGGACCTCCTCTTGAAAGTCAAGATTCTTTCTTACTTTCATTCTCTCAGGGAATTTTTTCCCCATTTGTTGCCTAAGAGATGGGAAGGAGGAGTACTTAAGAGACAAAAGATGTAGCCAGGATGCGGAGGAGAGGGAAGGAGTGCAGTTTGCTGCAGTCTCTTAGCTGGGAGGTTTTCTCTTGGGAAGTGCAAAGATACGGTGAGACTTGGCTGGGGGTCAGGGGCTTGGCTCAGCCCTCTCAGCACTCTCTTGCTCTCTTGCTCTCAGGGGGATGGCAGGAGAGATGTTTGTGGTCTTGGTGCTGGGCTGTGCCTGGGGTGAGAATTCACTGCTACTGCGGAGTTTTGTCCTTCACTGCTTCTCCGTACCATGGGTGAGCCTTTGCTCATAAGAGCAGCTGTTGAACTGGGATGTTTACAACACCCAACCTCACTGGGAGCGACCCTCACCATCTGCTTGGGTGCCTCGGGGGAAACCCAGGACCCTGACCGCCTTCCCTTCTCTGGAGGGAGTTTCTCCCTGGTGCTTGCGGGAGCTCAGCTTCAGCTGCCTAGCCTGGCTGTCTTCCTGCCAGTGTTGTGGCAGTTTTTGCTACACTTTCACTCGACACCCTGCATCTGCCTCAACCCCTGCGGCTCTTGCCAGGGCTTCAGAGTTTTGTCCACACTTTGTTTGCCACCCTGGGTGTGCTCGGCTCTGCTGTTCCAGCCCACTGCTCTGAGGTTCCTGCTACAGTCCAGCTCACCACCCGCAGTGGCACTCAGACCAGCTGCTCCCCGTGAGTTTCGCAAAGGAAGCCATTGTCTCTCATTCTCTGTCACCTGAGCCGCCATTGCCAGGTGGAGAGGCAGCTGAGCTCGCGCCACAGCGCCCCCTGCAGCCGCAGGGAAATCATCACACCTGCCCTGCCCAGCCGGGAGCCAACAGCGCCCCTGCTGGCTGTGACTGTAACTGCACCGAAGGGGAAAGAGCTTGACGGCCGACAGAAGGCTGTTGTTGGCCTTCTGGGGGGACATGGTGTTCCCAGGAGTGGGAAGACATGGAGACCCAAGGATGGGGTCCCAGAGAAATGGTGGTCAATGGAATAGGGGTTTTGAGGAGATGGGGTGCAGGGAATGGAGGTGCCATGGGAATGGGGATCCTCATGGATGGGGGGTTCCAGGGTTGGCATTCACAGGGAATCATGGGCTCCAGGGATTTTAGATGCAGGTCACAGGCTTAGGGTTGGTGGGGGAATGGGGGCATAGGGGAATGGGAGTCCCAATTAGAATGGGAGGTCCTAGGGGAATGGGGGACTCATGGGATGTGATCAAGGGGACTGGGGATTTTGGGGAATGGGAATCCCAGGATGAGGTCCAAGGGAGATGGGACATAAGGAATGGGGTTGGGTTCCCGGGGAATGGGGGTCCCAATGACTGGCAGTGGCTGGGTGGGCATGTGGGTCTCAGCTCCTTCCTTCAGTGCCTTAGATTTTGGGAAGACCAGGGTCCAGTGCAATCCCCCAGGTGCTCCTGCCCTGGAGGCCACCCCAGGATGGTTCTAGGTTGCATCAGGACTCTGCCCCAAACCTGGGGCATTTTCCTATTTTAATTTCTTTTCTTTCTTATTTCCTTATTTTCCTCACTTTCACAACTCACGCCCCACTCTCCTTTCCTCCCAGTTCCTGGCCCAGCAATCCCAGGGAGCACGTGAGCAGGGAATGGATTGCGGGAACTAGAGGCAGACGGAAAAGGTGGGCTGGGGTGCATGGAGGGTCGAGGGATATGGGGGTGTAATGGAAAGAATACTCTTTGTTCATCAAAATCTTGCTAAGGCCTCTTGAACAAAAGGAAATTGCTAATCTTGCTAACACTGCTTAAAAACAAAGGGAAAGTTGTTTTGAGTGGGAAAAGTTTGCTGGCAAAATAAGAAGTAATCTGTAACCTTGGCATTCTGCAAGATGTACTGTCTTAGCAGAAGAAGAACAGAAGCAGCTCAGAAAGCTGCACAGCGCAGGGTACACGTCACCCAGAAGATAAGGCCTCTAAAAAGACTGTAAGGGGGAGGGGGGGGAGCTGCACGCCTTTGGCCGCCCAGCGCTGCTATCCTCGCTACCGCTTGCTAATAAATTATAAATTCTTAATTGGCTTGACTCCATATTGGTTCTGTGAGTCCAATCTATAACAATGAACACCTTCCCTTCTCCGGAGGGAGTTTCTCCTGGCTGCTTGTGGAGCTTGGCTGCTGCTGCCCAGCCTGGCTGTCTTCCGGCCACTGTTGTGGCAGTTTTTGCTACACTTCCACTCAACACCCTGCATCTGCCTCAACCCCTGCGGCTCTTGCCAGGGCTTCAGAGTTTTGTCCACACTTTGTTTGCCACCCCAGGTGTGCTCAGCTCTGCTGTTCCAGCCCACTGCTCTGAGGTTCCTGCTACAGTCCAGCTCACCACCCACAGTGGCACTCAGACTAGCTGCTCCCCGTGAGTTTTGCAAAGGAAGCCATTGTCTCTCATTCTCTGTCACCTGAGCCGCCATTGCCAGGTGGAGAGGCAGCTGAGCTCGCACCACAGCGCCCCCTGCAGCCGCGGGGGAATCATTGCACCTGAGCTGCCCAGCCGGGAGCCAACAGCGCCCCTGCTGGCTCTGACTGTAGCTGCACCGAAGGGGAAAGAGCTTGACGGCCGACAGAAGGCTGTTGGGTTTCTGGGGGGGCTGAGACTCTGAGCTTTTTGCCCCCCCCTTCCACCAGCACAGGCGCCTGTCTGTGGCCTCCAGGGCTGAAGGCTGAACTCTTAATTCACATTCAAATTATAGGTAACAGCTCTGGCCTGATGGCTTATCAGCTAAGCATGCATTTGAAACCAGCACAGAAACCGCTGAATCATCCCATGAAAGACTGTCACCTTGGAGGGGGCTTTGGGGGTCTCCAAAGACCACCAAGACATACGGAGCATGCGTGGTGCACATGCTAATGATATTAATGACTTCCGAGAAATGATTTGTATAACCACTCCTATCCTGAAGAATGTAATTAATATTCATGATTTTACCTATAACTCTGTGTCTTTGGGGTACTGAGGTGTGTGTGTGTTTGGTGGAAACAATCCCCACACATCCGGTGCACCGAATAAAGCAAATACGCACTTCTCTGACTTGGTCTCTGAAGTGTCTCTGAGCTCGATTGGGGCGAATCAAACTGGCACCCCAGATGGGACCCTGACTCTGCTCGGCTGCCGGATCCAGGGGTAAGCAGACCTCCCAGTCGCGACCCTGAATTTTCAGGGGGAGCTCAGCTGTCCTTTGGCTCACGGCGGGAGTAGACTAAGGACCATCTGCACCAAATTAAGGTATTTGCTACTTTTAAAATAAATGCCTGCAGGTCCGGGGTGCTAGTCCCCGAGGGTGAGTGGAGACTGGGTCTCCCGAAATTAGTCCCGGGCAAGGGGTTGGACCCCCGGGGTTGGACCCCGCTGTCCAGAAAAGGTACTTTTAAAAGGTTGGACCCCGGGGTTGGACCCCGCTATAGTCAAAGGTGCCTTTCAGGAGTTGGACTCCACTGTATTACAACATACTGTGATTTTTGTTCTGTCTGTTGTTATTCTGTTACTGTATTACTGTGTCGTTATTTTGTTAATGTGTGAGTGTGAATGAATGAGACGTGTCTCCGACATTAAGCGAAAATGGAGCTTTATCTACGTTTCCGTTCTCTAGCGACAGAAACGGCCAGAGAAAAGCGAAGAGACTGGCAAAGAGTGAACGAGTGTGGGTCACATATAAACCGTTGGTTTGGAGTGTCTGGAAGGGAGCAAATTATATTGTTGAATGGAGGGATTTTAGCTGCTGAGTTGAGAACGCTCGGACCCCAACACCTTTCTAGTATTGCTCTATTTGATTTTGCGATTAAAATTCTGTGTTTTGTGTGTGGAAACCGTTATGAAACTTAAACTCAGTGCGCGTGTATTAATTATGAGAGGAAGTGATGTTGTCTATTTGCTCGGGTGCTTCTAAAATTTTTTAATGTGTGTGCATGTACTGTGTGTGCAAAATTTTACCTGTGTTAATTAGTATTTTTGCCGGCATATAAATTTATGCGGGGACGCCCGCAAGATAAAAATAACTAATTGAATCTACTAAGTACCTCTTTAGAGCTCCTGTGTGTAGCTGCTAAAATATGGTTGTATAGAATGTTGTAGTAGATGGAGCTTGCAATTAAATAAGAGTAAGGGGAAAAGAAAAAGAAGGAAGAGAGGTGTTTCGAGACCCTCCCCCATCTTGCCTAAAATTTTGGCAGCTAACCCAGGGCGAGCTGCAGTTCCCTGTACCCTCCCCTTTCGGCATGGCAGCGGCGAGCTCGGAGGTGGGGGGCTGGATGCGCAGGCTGAGGGCCTGTGGGGAGGTGCGGAGCTGAGCTGGAGCTGTGGGACAGCTGTGAGCTGCCTGACCCTGCCAGCCCCTGGGGCAGGGCGGCTGTGGGACACACCGATCACCTGTGGTGCTGCTGGCCTTGCCTGCTGACAGCCTCGGAGGGGGAAGGGCTGCGTTTGGATACAGCAGAGGGAATGTTTAGAAATGTGAATTGTCTGTTAAGAGCTCTGTCTAGGTCACCAGAATGACTTTGTGAGACAATGAGCACCCCCAGGGAATAGTGCGGGTGGGGGCTGGAGAAGGGCTGGAGAAGGGCTGAATAAGCCCTGAAGAAACTGGTTAGAAAGATACTGCAAATGTATGTAAGAAAAGATAAAAGAAGGCAAGAGCAAAAGTAATGCCAAAGAGACACTGTAAGCAAAAATGCCTGTAGAAAAGATATACCAAATTTTGTAATTAACTATTTCAAAGTCAAAATCTCCTGCCTGGGTTACTCTGAGTTGCTGCTTTGGTTTTTTTGAACAAAAGTTTGCTCGACCCTTCAAGCAGCCAGCCAAATTGCCTTAGAGAAAATGCAAATTAACTGCTGCAGAGGAAAAATTTTAGAACTGCTGAGGAGAAGGTAGAGACAAGGTGTGTCTCTGAGCCACTGTCTGGGGCTGTTCAAGCAGCCAAGAACGTGACAATGTGTACTTAATTCATGTCCCCAAGAGGGTTCAGTCCTTTCTGTATGGTTGGTTGTCATGGTAAGTAACTTTTGCAAAAAGGTGTTCTTCCCCATGCTTTGAGAATTTGACAGCCACTTTTGGAGAACACGGTGGCGTGATGCTAATTTTATAAGTTACCAAATCCAGTGGCTGGCGGCTATTGATTGTCTCAGAATGTAGCCAGAGGCTGGCCACGCTGTCTGCAAGTTGTGCAGCCAAAGCTCCGATGGTAAATGAAGCCCGAAGGCTGACAATAGGAATATACCTCATAAGTTTCACACCAAGCTAAAGATTTATTAACTCAAAAAACATCTGAGTAGATGACCAGCGCAGTTATTGTACTGTGAATCTTGTCTAGTAAAACAAGAGTATTTAAGAAAAAAAGAAAAAAACCCAAAAACAAAGGGGTTTGACTCAGCCTCCTTGAGGAAGTTGAAAAAAAAAAAAAATTTATTTAGTAGTGAGTCTTCAAAAGTACTAGAAGAGTAACAATTTAAAAAATACACTATCGTTAACGAAAGGAAATTAAAATAAGTGAAACATTGCCTCTTACATAGTCAGCTCAAGCAGCAGAGCTGTAAGTGCTTATAAAATCCTGCGAAGTATATAAAGACAAAATAGTGAATATTTTTACTAATTCTAAATATGCATATAGAGTAATACATGCATTTAAGAAATTACAAGAAAAAAAGGGAAGTTTATTAAATTTTAATTTCTCACTTATTAAAAGAATTCCCAATGGGGAGTTAAACGAGGCAAGAATTCATCATTCTCCCACTCTAACATGTGTTATCACTGTGCAAGTTTGTTTTAACATCTTTCAGTGTGTCCTCATCAGACAAAAAGCTGTGTAAGACGAGGAACCACTCAAGCCACAGAAGCAAAAGAACTGCTAACTTCCCTCACGGCTGTGAGTTCTACAGCCAGAGACTCCTCTCCAGTGTGAAACCAAAATGAAACACATTAAATGGTTTTGTTTTTTGTATTACCAGAACAGTGTTATCCACAGTCAGCTATCCTAGCAAAACCTTGTAATAATTGTAATGGCAAGTATGGCTTCAGATGCAAAGGGGTAAGTAAGCCAGAAAAAAAAAAAAGGGAAAGCTATGTGAGCTTGAATCTAAATTTGTGAAATTGATATATAACAATAACAAAATAATTTCATTTTTAAAATGAAAAGGTTTCAAAAGGATGGCTGGCTATTTTACTAAGTATTTATAACTGTTGCTGTTTAATGCATATTTGTTTGTCCAGTGTTTAAGAATGCTAAGCCCCAAAAAAGAAAATACTGCCATAGACTAATCTGCCAGGCTTTGGGCTCTGCAATTTAAAAATTAATTTAAAATAGCAGTTAAAAGTGCCATTCTTCAGTAGCACATTTGAAGTCCTAGAAAAAGCTCGCAAAATCGTATAAAAGATCCTGAACATCTGTTGATTTTGTGAGTGGCTAATATTTGTGAGCATATTTTTTTGTAAATTGAAAGATAATCTAGATTTACGAAGAGTAAAACAAAAAACTGAAAAGGTGAGAAAAGATAGCCTAATGGATCACAAGCAGAAAACTAACAACATAAAAATCTTAGTCAGTTATCCTTTATGCTTTCCTCTTTCCTTTCTGCTCTGTTTGCTAGAAATTCTGCCAAGGTGAGGAAGAAAAGTACCCCATTTTACAAGCAAGAAAAGCTATCAGTGGTCCTGATCACTGTCTAGAGCCATGATGTGAGCTGCCAAAACTGAAAAATTTAATATCTCTGCAACACTTCAAAATGCCTGTGTGTATGGTGTGTGTGGGAAAGGGACAGGTCAGGCCTTGCCCTGGTGAGACAGTGAACTGCTCCTTACCTCACCCCCAGAGCATCCCAGCCCTGCAGTGAGGTCCAGTCATGGACACAGCAGAGGCAGTGCTGCACAGAGCTCCAAGCCCAGCCCTATAGTGGGGCCAGTCATAGACACAGCAGAGGGCAGTGCTCCAATCTCCCCATCCCTGACTCCAAAGAAACCTGCTAGGAGATGGAAGGCCCAAGAAAGCCAAAGGAATTAACATTCCTCTTAGAATGTCTATAGATTCTGTCTTTCTTCTTTTTCTTCAAAATAACTGCTCAACCAATATCTCTCCACATTAGTGTTGTTCCTCAACTAACAAAGCTTACTCCGAATATATAAACCCACCAATTTTCAGTTTTGCCAAGTAGTTTATACCCTAGCCTGAAATAAGTAAACTAAAAAAAGAACCTTTCTACCATTGTAGAGGCCATAATAAGTGCCACTGCAGATGCCATAAAAGCACAGCAAATCAAGATAAAGAGCATCTTACAATTAACTATAAATTTGCTGTATGCCAAAAGAAAAAGAATATGTACAGTTATAAATACAAGCTGTTGCAATTATGTTAATCCTAACTTAAACAAATGTATGTAATAGTTTTTTGTGTTATTGCATTGTTATTTACTGTCTGCAATAGTAGTTATTGTTATATAATATTATGTACTTAAAACTGTGATGTTTATATCCAATAGCAAAAGTATAAACTTAGATATAAAATAGAAAAAAAGTATTTACTTTCATAGCATACAAGATTTGTAAAGAATTACAAATTACAAAAGAAAAGGGGGGAATTGAGACTCTGAGCTTTTTGCCCCCCCCCTTCCACCAGCACAGGCGCCTGTCTGTGGCCTCCAGGGCTGAAGGCTGAACTCTTAATTCACATTCAGATTATAGGTAACAGCTCTGGCCTGATGGCTTATCAGCTAAGCATGCATTTGAAACCAGCACAGAAACCGCTGAATCATCCCATGAAAGACTGTCACCTTGGAGGGGGCTTTGGGGGTCTCCAAAGACCACCAAGACATACGGAGCATGCGTGGTGCACATGCTAATGATATTAATGACTTCCGAGAAATGATTTGTATAACCACTCCTATCCTGAAGAATGTAATTAATATTCATGATTTTACCTATAACTCTGTGTCTTTGGGGTACTGAGGTGTGTGTGTTTGTGGAGACAATCCCCACACATCCGGTGCAATGGTGTTCCCAGGAGTGGGAAGACATGGAGACCCAAGGATGGGGTCCCAGGGAAATGGGGGTCAATGGAATAGGGGTTCTGAGGAGATGGGGTGCAGAGAATCGAGGTGCCATGGGAATGGGGGTCCCCATGGAGGGGGGTTCCAGGGTTGGCATTCACAGGGGATCATGGGCTCCAGGGATTTGAGATGCAGGTCACAGGCTTGGGGCTGGTGGGGGAATGGGAGCCCAGGACAATTGCAGTCCCAATTAGAATGGGAGGTCTGTGGGGAATGGGGGACTCATGGGATGAGATCAAGGGATTGGGGATTTTGGGGAATGGGAATCCCAGGATGGGGATCCAAGGGAGACGGGACATAAAAAATGGGGTCCCATGGTTGGGTCCCAGGGGAACGGGGGTCCCAGGGACTGGCAGTGGCTGGGTGGGCATGTGGGTCACAGCTCCTTCCTTCAGTGCCTCAGATTTTGGGAAGACCAGGGTCTGGTGCAATCCCCCAGGTGCTCCTGCCCTGGAGGCCACCCCAGGAGGGTTCTAGTTGGCTTCAGGACAATGCCCCCAAACCTGGGGCACTTTCCTCTTTTAATTTCCTTTTTTTCCATATTTTCCTCACTTTCACACCTCACGCCCCACTCTCCTCCCCTCCCAGTTCCTGGCCCAGCAATCCCAGGGAGCACCTGAGCAGGGAATGGATTGGGGGAACCACAGGGAGAGGGAAAAGGGGGGCAGGGGATGCAGGGAGGGTCGGGGGCTGTGGGGGAAGGGGTTGTCCGTTGTGCCCCCCCAACACGTTCACTTTCTCTTTCATGCAGTACAAGGGAGATGCTGTTTGTGCTCAGAGACAGTCATGGGGCTGCAGGTTATATAAGGGAAGGAGGAGTGTCCAGATCATGTTGTTGAGCAGATTGTTGTTGTCTTTGCAGGAGTTCTGGGGCTCTCTCAGTCCCTTGGCCAGAGGGACAAAATGATCAATTGCTGCATTTCCAGACTGGTTCCCTCCCAGCTGCCCCTGCACGGTTGGTTTCCACCCAGTCCTGCTCTGAAAACCATCAAAGGCCCTTGCAGAGCCACTGCTTGAGCTCCAGTTGGTTTCTGTGCTTCTTGCAGAGCTGAGCAAACCACAGCCAGGCCTTTTTCCCCCACACAATTCTCACTTTTGAGCAGCTCTAAAGCTGTGAGAATCAAAGCCAGGGGGCAGGTGGGAGCCGCAGGTCCTAGCTGCCCCCTGGGGCTGGCCAGACCAGAGCTGGCAAAAGCTGCTCTTCTCAAGTCACCTCCAGTTTTCCATCCCAGTGCTGGAGGGAAGGGGCAGGATGGTCCTCGGATGTTCTGGACAGAGGGGGGACAGTCAGGGGGGTCACAGGTGTTTCATCTGGAAGGTCTCATCCTCATCCTGGTTCCTAGCATTGAGGCCCTGCAGGGGGAGTGAGGGGTGGTGGTTTTGGGAGGTTGTGGGGGTTTCTGTCACTCCTGTGGGGGCTTCTCAACAACAGAAGGGCCTTGGGGGTCTGAAAGATTGGAGGGGAAGGGGCTGCACCTTGGGGCTCCAGAAGGGGGACTGGGGGCTCCCGCACTGAAGGAGGTGCCATCAAGGGGCACATAGAGGGGATGGGGCATTTCCCAAGTTGTGGCACCCCCGAGGTCACAATGCCCCATTGGGGACACTGGGGATGGACAGAGCCTTCCCTGGACAGAGGAATCCAGGATGTCTCATCCATGAACAAGGATACCCCAGGACAGGACCCCACTGGATTTGACACCCCAGGACAGAACCTGTCCCCCTCTTCTGACTCTCAGCACAAACAGCCTCTTCCTTCTACTGCAGGAAAGGGAAAGTGAAAGTGTTCAGCCAGACAGCCCCATCACCACCAGCCCCCACAGCCCCCCCACCCCTCCCTGAAACCCCTGAACTCCCTTTTAAACCCCAACCTGTTCCCTGCTCAGTTGCTCCCCAGGATTGCTGAGCCAGGGACTGGGGCAGGGCAAGGTGGGGGTGGTAGTAAGAAAATGCAGAAAACGAGAAAAGAAAAGAAACAAAGAAAGGAAAAATCTCAGGAGTACATTGGATACCTTCAGTGTCCTCATGCAGTGTCCCCCAAGCAGGAGGGCTTTGCTGCATGCTAGGTAACCCAAAAATCTATGTCACCCAGTGAAGGAGCTCAACCCACATGCCCACCCAGACACTGCCACTACTTAAGACCCCCATTGCCCTGGGAACCCAAAAATAGGACCCGCATTCCTGAGGTTCCCTCTCCCTGGAATCACCATAAAAGAATTCGCAGTACCCAGGACCCCATTCCCTTAATCCAATGGGCCCCCATTCCCCAAAATTCCCCTATTCTCAAGGGTTCCCTCCATTTCCCCCACACCCCTGTCGCTGGGACCCACACACCATGACTCCAATCCATGGTTACCATGTTCCCCTGGGACCCCCATCCTTGAACCCCCATGCATGGGGACCCCAAATCCCCAGACAGCCATTCCCTGTGAGTCCTCCTCCTCAGGACCTCCATTCCCTGGACCCCCATTGCCCCGGGACACCCATCCTGAGATCCCCACATCCCCTGAGACCCCACACCTGGGAGCACCATGTCCCCATCATGTCCCCATCATGTCTCCACCCTGCCCCCAGCCTGTCACCACCCTGCCCCCACCAAGGGCCACCTACACGTGGGGACAAAATGTGACCTCGCTTCCTTTCCCTTAAGCCGAAAAGCCACTGCCCAGGGGACAGGGGGCCCCAGCAGTGTTTGACAGCCAGCTCGGATGGCCGGGGACACCACGATGGCTGGGAAGGTGGCACTGCTCCTGTGGGGTGAGTGCCCTGGGCACGGGTCTGACACGCCAGGGATGGCCCTGGTGAGGCAGAGAGTGGTGGGGAGGGGGCACAGGGGAGCTGTGGGGTTCTCTGATTTCCCCAATGACACCAGAGCCAGTCCATGGATGTGAACACTGGTGTGACAGGGGGTGTGGGGTGGCTGTGAGGACAAGAACAGGGTACAGGAATGGGGGGACTGAGCTATAACGAGAAGCAGCATGGGGCTGGGGCAGTGGTGGGTACAGGGAGAAGGGGACAGGGAAGCAGGGACAGGGACAAGAGTACAAGCCACAGGAGGACAGCCCATGGGGACAGATGCCACTTGAATGGCATCATAGTCACAGGGCCATGGGGATGTGGATGTGAAGGGATGTGCTGTTGGACTGGTGGAGGAGACCATTGCCAGCATGGTGGTGCCACCCCTGCTAGGGTGTCCACAGTTGTCCCCATGTTGTGCCTCAGCCCAGGGTGGCCAGTGTGTCCCTGTCCATGAGACCTCTGGGCCACACCAGTATCCCCAAGGGGACAGTTTTGAGACAGACGTCAAGCCCCTTGCCCTGGTGCAGCTGTCCCCATGGTGCCACCCCAACCCAGACCCTCTCCCTTCTCCCTTCCAGCCCAGACCCTCAGCCTCACTGGTGAGTCCCCAAGGGATGTCGTGCCCCTGCCCGACTTTTCCCAGCCCTGTGCTGGCCCTGGCAGGCTGGTGTCCCCTGTCACCTGCAGGTGCACAGACAACCCAGCTCCTCGTGGATACCCCCTGGACACCAGCGGTGGTGTGGGACAGAGTGACACTGACCTGCCGGGGCTTGGGGACTGCCGGTGTCACCACCTGGTACAAGGATGGGCAGCGCTGGTGGCAGGATGCAGCTGACCACTTCATTGTCACTGAGAGTGGCACCTACAATTGTCAAACAGACAGCACTGGGCTCAGCCCTGCCGTGAGGGTCTTAAATGGTGAGCAGGGGATGGGGATGGATGGCCCACTGATGGCTCTGGGTGGACTCTGCTCTGTGGCTGGCCTCACACTACTCCTGTGTCAACAGCCTGTCCCCTTTACATGGGGACATCCCAGTGCTCCCCAGGGCATCCCAGTGGGATAGGAATACCATGGGGACGCTAGTGAAATGGGGCCATCCTGGGTCTTACTGGGATCCTTCCGCACAATGGAGATTTCCTCAGTGGTCCCTGGTGCCTTGGAGTCCCACCTTGGACCCTTCTCAAGCCCCTCAGTGCAATGGGTTCCCTCCTGTCCCACAGACCGGCTGGTGCTGCAGGTGCCGGCAGAGGCACTGCTGGAGGGGGACAAGGTGACACTGCGCTGCCGAGTCAGGAAGGACACGTCAGTCAGCAGGGTGCAATTTTACCATGAGAAGAAGGAGCTGGGGGGCTCTCCCAGGAGGACTGAGCTGTCCCTGTCCCGCCTGAAGCTGCACCACAGTGGCAGCTACCACTGCAGTGGCTTGATGAGCAGCAGTATGTCAGTGTCAGTGTCAGAGCCAGTGACAGTGACAGTGCACGGTGAGCACCCCACAGCTGGATCTCCAATAACGAGACATCCCCTCAGCCAGCAGACTCAGAGTCACATCCCCACCTCCCATCTCCTTCCCAGAGCTCTTCTCGGTGCCGGTGCTGGAGCTGGAGGGTCCCCCCGAGCCCACCGAGGGGTCCCCCCTGAATCTCAGCTGCCTCAGCACCCCCAGCCCCCTGCGGCCCCGAGCCCCCCTCCTGCACCTCTTCTACCGGGACGGGCAGTTGCTGGGGGGCCCGCAGGGGTCCCCGCAGCTCCTGCTGCCCGCCGTGGGGGTCTCCCACTCGGGCAGTTACAGCTGCGAGGTGCGCTCCGAGGGGGGGGCCGTGTGGAAGAGCAGCGCCCGGCTCCGCGTCACGGTGCGCAGTGAGTGCGGGGATGGGCACGGCAACCCCCACAGCCTCCCCGGGACCCCCAGTCCTGGCTGACTCTCTCTATACCTCCCTCCTTGCCTTCCCCAGGTACCTCCCTGGGTCGTCCGATGAGTGTCCCTGGTCCCTGCATCCCTCCCCTGGTCCCCTCATCCCTCCCCTAGGTACACCTCTCCCTCTCCTAGGTACCTGCATTATTCAAAGGTCCCACCATCCCTGTCTGATTCCTCGAAACCTTCCCTCTAGTCCTCTCCAACCCCCTCCATGTCTCCCCTTCCTAACCTTCCATCCCTCGCTGGGTTCCCTTCCACCCCTTTCCAAGCCTCCCCATCTCTGGGCATCCTTCTTCTTCACTGTGATCCCCCCCACCCCTCTCTGATCCTCCCTTTCGTGAGTCCCTCACTGCTCCCTGCTTTCCCTCATCCCTCCAGGGTCCCCATTCCCTTTGTCTTCCCCACAGAGATTCCAGTATCAGAGGTGTCCCTGTCTGCACAACCCCCCAATGGACAGGTGGCACTGGGTGACAGCCTGGTGCTGAACTGCACAGTGGCCGCAGGGACAGGACCCCTGTCCTTCTCCTGGCACCGGGAGGGCTCGGGGACACTGCTGGGCACTGGACCCCATCTGGAGCTGAACAAGGTTGGGGACAATGACAGCCGCCACTACCAGTGCCGGGCCAGCAATGGGGACAGCATGGCTGAGAGTCCCACACTGAATGTCACCATCCTGGGTGAGTGGGACCCTCGAGCTCGGGTGATCCCACCCATGGGATTCCCCATCCCACCTCATCTCCCCCACACCATCCCCAAACCACCCCAGGTCAGAATCCCCACCACTGGGCATCACAGTCTCAGGTTACTGAGACCATCTGGGTACAGATATCTCCACCCAGGACATCCCACCCATGGCTCCCTCATCCCACCTGTCACATCCCACACCCCACATCAAGTCACAGTCACCCTATTGAGCGTCACCCTCCTGAGTGAGTGGGACACTGAGGATTAGGGTGACACCCCCCATGATCTGCTTTGACCAATCGATCACATCCCACCCATACTAATCCACACCCCCTACAGGGTGACGGCCACCATCACCCTCAGACATGGTCCTGGGTGAGAGGGTCCCTCGGGCTTGTGGTCACTCCCATTCACAGTATCCCTCACCACACCCTCATCCCACCCATTGCATGCCCTCACCTTACACCAGGTGTGACCCCCACCACTGTCGGTCACAGTCATGGGTGAAGGGGACCCTCTGTGTCAAGGTGCCACCATGCAGAGACTCCCTCATCCCCCCACACCAGGTTCCAGCCCCTCCCCCACCCTCAGCCCCGTCTCTGTCCCTGCAGTGCCCGTGGCCAATGCCACCATCACCCCTGGCTCCCCGGCACTCCAGGTGCACACAGGTGACCCCGTGACCCTGTGCTGCTCGGTGCAGGTGGGCTCAGCACCTGTCACCTTCACCTGGCTGCGCGACAACCGGGAGGTGGCCCAGGGTCCCCTCCTGGAGCCTGGGGACATCGATGTGGGACATTCTGGCACCTACCAGTGTGTGGCCACCAACCAGCTGGATGAACACTGCGTGTTCCAGGCGCTCAGCCCAGAGCTGGCCCTGGAGGTGACACCGCAGGGACACTGGGGCACAGGTCAGATCATATGTGGTCACCAGGGCTGCACGATGCCGAGAGTGACACGTGATGCTGATGTATCCCCTTCTGTCCCCAGCAGTGGCTGCAGGGGTCAGTGGGTCCCTCGTGTTCCTGCTCCTGCTCCTGGGTGTAGCTGTGGCCTGGCACCGGTGGAACAGCATGGGTGGGTGACAATGGGGGCAATGGGGGCCTGGGGATGTGGGCAGCCCTCTAGAATGTGGGGGTGATGGGGCAGCAATCACAGTGCTTGACTTGGGCAGTGCTAAACCCCCTGTGACATTTGCCTAAGGTTGTCAAGGATTTGGGGCAGTGCTGGAGGATCCAGCAGGGATGCTGGGGATTCTTTCAGGGATCCTGGGGGACTTTGCAGAGTCCCCTCCCATCAGGCTTGGGGTTCTAGATGCTCAGAGGGTCCAGAGCACCGCGGTGTTTCAGGGGTTCCTGGACACTTCAGAAATACTCACGGATCCTGGGGGAACTGAGGGTCCAGTGGGGTTCAGGATTCCTGTGCAGGGTCATGGCCCTGGGACCCCACCGTCACCTCCACCTCTTTCCTTTGCAGCTGCCAGGAAGCACCAGGACAGGTGAGTGGGAGGCTCCAGCCATGACTCCCCTTTTATCCCAACCCCCAACACCTCCCATCCCCTCCCACACACCCCCTTATCCCAGCAGGGTCCCCCCGGAGCCCCCAGCGACCCCAGAGGAGGGGGAGGTGCTGTACACCCACGTTGTGTTCACCAAGAGGATGGCAGGTGAGTACAGGGTGGCACACACAGGGACACGTCACCCAGGGTGTCACCCCCACCCCCATCCCACAGCCAGTGTCTCTTGCAGCATCCCCCCGTGCCACCACACCCCAGGATCCCCAGGTGACCTACACAGAGCTGCCAGGACCTCATGGGCGACTGCAGGAACCAAGTGAAATCTAAGGGAATGTGGCCTGGGCCAATTAGAGATGTTGGTTACACCTCAGTGATAACATATTTGAGAAGAAAATCAAAACAACATGCATATATAGTTCATTCTAGCCAGAGAAGAAGGAGGAGGTGAGAACATGTGAGGGAAAACAACATGGAGACACCAAGGTCAGTGGAGAAGGTGGAGAGGAGGTGCTCCTGGTGCCAGAGCCAAATTTCCTCTTCTGGCCATGGTGAGACCATGGTGAAGCAGGTTGCCCCCCTGCAGCCCATGGGGTCCATGGGGATGCAGAGATTCACTTGCAGCCCATGGGAAGGTGACCCACACTGGAATGGGTGGATGCCTGGAGGAGGCTGTGATCCACTGGGAGACCCCATAGAGAGAGAGGCCTTGCTCCTGAGATGGAATAGCCTGGCCTCGGAGGTCTGCACCCTGTGGATGAGGGAGCCACACTGCAGCAGTTTTGGGAGGTCTGTCTGTCTGTGGAAGGAGCTCACATTGCAGCAGTGTGTGTGCTGCTGCTTGAGAGATTTGGACCCATGCTGGAGAGGTTCATGGAGAGCTGTCTCCCATGGGAGGAACCTCACAGCAATGCAGGGGAAGAACTCCTCTCCCTAAGCAGCAGAAGAAGGTTCTGGTGATTAACTGACCCAAACCCCCATACCCTGTTCCCCCTGTGCTATCAGTGGGAAGGCTGGGGGCAGGAACGGTGTCTTAAGGGCTTATTTTACTTCTCATTATCCTCCTCTGACTCTGTTAGTAATAAATTTCACTTTACAGCAGCTTAAGTTCAGCCTGTTTTGTCCTTGGAGTGTTTTCTCCCAGTTCCTTAGCTCATCAACCCTTGTGTTTGTCCTGGTCGAGGCCGAGTTTCCAATGGGGTCCTGTTGTAGTGTCATTTGGACCCTGTTGTTCTTCCACCCTCAGCAGCCCCACAGCAGAAGGGTCCTGGGAGAGGCCAGGCCAGGGATTGAGCTGTGGAACTGCCTCTGTCTCCATGGCAGCTCTGCGAAAGCCCAACATTCCCTTTGGGCTCCCTGAGATCCCCATTCAGGTGCCTGCAGCCCCTCGTTCCTCTCCTTCCTCCCTGCACTCGCTGGTGCCAGGCCTCCAAGGATGTCTGTTTTCCATAGGAAAGTGTCTTAGTTTAAAAGACAAATGTCTGACAAGGAGGGCAGGAATCTTCTTGGAACAGAAAGAAGAGTCTTCTCTCCAAATTATTTTAACTTCAAAATCACAGGGCTTCCAGGAAAAAATGTAGAAAAAGGAGTAACAGTTCTTTACTAGAAAATATATAGAATGGAACAAAACAAACAACACAATAACAGAAGTTTCCAACCTACTCAGTGCTATTTTTTCCCCTTTCTTGTGGTTATGACCACAGCTAGCAAAGGGCGCTAGTGGCTCCAGCAGGGCAGAAACTGCAGGGACTCACTTGCAGTGGGCAGGGTCTGATGTGAGCTCAGAAATTCCCTGGGTGGTAACAACTAACCAGCAAGAGAGGGAAAGAAGGGGGTGCTCCACCCGCAAAACAACACGGCTCTGTCCAGTCTCAGCACTGGACGTTGCCCAAGTCTGAGTCAGCAGGGGCAGCCAGGATCCTCTGGCCAGCAGCGGGCACAGGCAGGGCGGGCAGGCAGAGCTCGATGGCAGTGCTGAGCTCTGGCACAGAAAGCCCAGGGTGAGACCACACGGCTCCCGGCAGCACCGCGGACACAGATCCTGCTGATGTGACCCCAAGTGGGAATGGCCAAATCAGCCCCTTGGGAGTGGCCGTGGGAATCCTTGGCACAGATTCTGTCAGGAGAGGGGATTTCAGGGACCCCAAAGGACATTGGTGGGCATTGGCAGAGCTGCTGTGGAGACAGAGGAAATTCAACTGCCACAGATTGATCCTGCCTGCCCTGGAAAATGGTGAGGCTCCAGAAAACCCACAGTGCATTGATGACTTCAAAATGAGGGGGAACATGGCAGAGGAGGGTGTCTGGGGGTGATTTTTTAATGAGTCTCTACTCCTGATCATCTGATTTATGCCCAGAAATGCGTCCTGTAGCTTTAGGTGGGGAGGAGCAGGAGCCGGAGGAACTCTAGCTTGGGCTTGGTCCAAACCCTCACTCCCTTGTGCTCAGCTTTGCAGAGCAGACAGGTGCTACATTGCTGCTTTTAGCTAGCTTGGGTTGTGTTAGCTTAGACAAGAAGATTTTCACTGTCCCGCAGTAGCAATTCTTCAGTGGCTCCTGTTGTTTCTTCTGGAACTGTTCGCCTTGCTTTTGGTTTGAAGATCAGATCATCCCTGGGGAGATGGTCAGCAGGACCTGTGGGGAGCTGCCAGAGCAACTCTGCCCAGCCCTGGACCTCGAGAGAAGCTGAGCCACTGAAAGAAAGGACTCTAAAATTCACCAACCTTGTCTGCAGCATGAAGGAGACTAATGTCAGAGGTTCATCAGGTTCCCATCTGTTTTTTCTCTTCCCCAAGCTGCTGTGTGGACTCTTATTCCCTTCCCTGAGACAAAATTATCTGCCTTTTTTTTTCCTAGCATGTGGCCGGTGAAGGTTTTTTTCCCTTCCCCTGACATTTTGGGTTTGTTTTTGCTGCTGTGGGTGTGGGGGGTGTGTGTGGAGGGTGACATTCTGATGGTTAAATATCTAACAGTTACTTATTTCCCTCCTGTGCCACGCGGGCACCTTGTTTGTCAAATAAACAGACTTTTTTCACTTTCACCTACTAAAACTTCATTTCATATCAGTGGGAAGGGATTGCTGAAACCCTTTTTTCAGAGGAAATGTTCATTCCCAAGCATTCTCTCCCAAACTTTTCTCTAAACTGAGAGACAGGGTTTTGAGATGGGGAAGAAGAGAATGCAGAGCCTCCTGAAGGCTGCTTTGGCCATCAAAGCAATGGAGGTCCAGAGCCCTGTAAGGTTCCTCCTGGTGGAGGAAACGTGCTGGCGTTTGTCCCTTTCCAGGGGTGTTGGAGTTTGGGGAAGGGCTTAGAATTTTTCTCCATCACTGTTACTAAGCAACAAATAATTGATTGTTTAGAGCCATCAAGTCTTTTGTAAAAGACAAAAGGTGTGCTTGGGCAGGGCAGGGTAAGGGAAGAGCCGGCCCTTGGAACGCTCTCTTGTGGTTCGGACGCTGGGAGGAGAGGCTGCTCTTTGCTTTTCAGCTGCGACCAGAGGAAATCCAACTGTGCCCTGTTTTTCCTCTTCTCCTGGCTGGGTGAGCTTTGATTCAACCTTTTTCCCACTGGGAAGTGCATGTTTCCCCAGGCTGCGTTTCCTCGCAGCAGCTGCCGGGAGAGTGCGGCTGCCTCTGCCGCCTGCCCCCCGCCCTCTGCCGCACGAGACCGCGGTGTCTGCTGTGACTGCAGAAATCCTTGCTACCTCACTAGCTAGCTGGGAGAGAGCCAGCTCCTACCCCTGCCGCCCTGCTTTTTGCCGCTCCAAGCTGCTTTGCCTTCCTGCACTCTTCTCAGCCTGCCCGCCATTACCAGCTGTCTGAGGCTGACCTGACCCTGTGCCACAGCACCACCTGCAGCCGCTCGGGAGTCATCGCACCTGCCCTGCCCAGCCGGGAGCTCAACAGCTCCCCTGCTGCTTGCAACTGTGATTACACCACACAGGAAAAGGCTCAGCAGCTCACAAGTCATCTGCTATTGGTTTCTGATTCTAGTTGTGGTTGCTATTATTGTTATTGCTTGTTTTTAGATACTAGTAAAGAACTGATATTCCTTTTTTCCCATACCTTTGCCTGAAAGCCCTTGATTTTTCAAAATTAAATAATTCGGAGGGAGGGGAAAAATCACATTCTCTGTCCTAAGGGAGGGTTCAACCTCTCTTGGCAGACACCTGTCTTTCAAACCAACACAAGGGGCTTTCCCTGGAAATTGCTCCTTTTCTGACCCTTCAGATTCTGAATCTTGTTGCTGTTGCCGTTGGTTTTCTTCTGTCATTGCTGTTTGCAGGAAATTGTTCTTCTCTCAGCCCTTTGGGATCTTTGCCTTTTGTGCCTCCACTGGGAGGGAAGGGGCAGCAGCCCCTCTGCTGGGGACAATGAAATAGAAAGCCTTATAAATATGATTACCTGGCAAAAGATGCTGAGGATATGGAGACTGAAATGAAGACAAGCTTTGAGTTACCAACCCCAGCTAGTGAACAACTTGAAAACAATGGTACGGCCGACTGAAGGTAATCCCCCTTCTTGATGAAACCATACCCTCTGCTTGCAGACAGGTCCAAGGGTCAGAGCAGACCCTGCCTGCTTGGCAGAGGGTCCAAAAAGCAGGTTTTAGGGTTTAAAATATAACACCGTATGGTAATGCAATGATTCTTAAAGGTTTTATGTAAATGTTGTAGGATTTGTAGCTTGTTCTAGATAGGTTAATGAGAATTAGAATATTCAACACAGAAGATGACTTATTGTATTGCAAACGGCAGCTTGCTCTCTTGTTATTCATCTCTTCCTGCTCTCTCCCTCTCTCTCGCTCTCTCTTGCTTCTCTGACATGCTTTGCGCTGCCTGGCAGCCCCTAGCAGCTCCCCTACACTCACACTCTTTCACAATAAATTCCATGCTCTAAGACCTGACTTCAGAGATCTCTCGTCTCTGTCCCAACCATCCAAAACCAACAAACAGAGCCTCAAATCCTACAGGATTTAATCATACACCCCTGGTTTTTAGTGGCAACACAAAAGTGGAGAATCCCATTGCCAAAACCCGAGAGAGCTGAACAAAGAAACACCATTTCTGCCAGTTTAACCAAAAAGCTGCATTTTTGTCCCAAGAGCAGGGAGACAGGTCCTGTGCTCCCTTGGAATTGGGAAGGGGGATGGGAAGCCACCTGGTGTACTGGGAGCACTGGGAAGGGGGAACGCAGAGTCACTGGGAGCATGGGGGCACTGGGAGGGGGAATGGGGATCCCCTGGAGGTACTGGGAGCACTGTGGGGCGAAAATGGGGAAGTCACTGAGGTTACTCAGAGCACTCGGATGGGGATTAGGGCTCCTCTTCAGATACTGGAAAGGGGATGGGGGAGCCCCTTGTGCTACTGGGAGGGGGAATGGAGAGCACTGGGTGCTCTGTGCAGCCTCCCATGACTCGTGGCCACCTCACAGAAAGGATGGGCAACCCCAGAAGCCATGGAGGAGGAACCCCAGTGTCCCCAGTGCCCCCCACTTCCCAGAGTGTCAAAACTTTGCGTGTAGAATTTCATAGATGTCACTGGGTTCCCACGGTTGCCCATTCGGCCCCAGCAGCCCCACATAGGTTGCCTCAGGTTTCTCCACTGGGGGGTTTCGGGCTCCAGGGGGGCCCTGTGGGGATAAGGGAGTGTGTGGGAGGGGATGAGAAGTCCTGGGGGTTTGGGTGAGAGGGGGGTCGTGACTGGAGCCCCCCACTCACCTGTCCTGGTGCTTCCTGGTGGCTGCAAAGGAAAACAGAAGGTGACTGTGGGGTCCCAGGAGCCCCCAGCCATCCTTGCGGATCCTGAACCCTCACCAGAGCCTCAATTCTCCCGAGGACCCCTGAGTATCCCTGATGTCGCCTGGAAACCCTGAACTATCCTAGTGTCCCTAACTCACTGAGCCCCAAAACCCCAAGTTCAGCCGGTAGGAGGAACCTCCAAACTCTCCCAGGATCCCTGAAAGAACCCCCAGCATCCCTGCATGAACCTCAACACCTCCCCAGACTGCCCAGGGCCCAGAGTTGAGGTCACAGGAGGCTCAGCCCCTCCCAAATCAGAGACTGCCCTGTCACCTCCCTTCCCTGGGGGATTTCCCACCACTCCCGGAGCCCCCATCACCCATTGTCACTCACCTGTGTGGTGCCACCAGTGACAGCCCCTGATGACACCCGCGAGAAGAACCAGGAACAACAAGGACCCAACAAATCCCGCGGCTACTGCTGGAAACAAAGGGACACACACTGGGGTCACCTGTCACCACAGGGGTCCTGAAACCCTGGTGACTTAAGGACTTCCCTCCTGTGCTCTGTTCCCTCTGTGACACTGCCAGGGACACAGCAGGGTTGAACCCAGGTCGTCCATGACCTGGACATCACAGGCCCCCACAGGGACCCCATATGATCTGACCTGTGCCCCAGTGTCCCCGCGGTATCACCTCCAGGACCAGCTCTGGGCTGAGTGCCCGGAACACGCGGTGCTCATCCAGCTGGTTGGTGGCCAAGCACTGGTAGGTGCCAGAATGTCCCACATCGATGTCCCCAAGCTCCAGGAGGGGACCCTGGGCCACCTCATGCCCATCGTGCAGCCAGGTGAAATTGACAGGTGCTGAGCCCACCTGCACCGAGCAGCGCAGGGTCACGGGGTCACCTGTGTGCACCTGGAGTGCCGGGGGGCCAGGGGTGATGGTGGCATTGGCCACGGGCACTGCGGGGACAGAGACAGGGCTGAGGCTGGGGGAGGGGCTGGAACACTGTGTGAGAGAGGGGCAGAGGGGGGAATGAGGGTGGGATGGGTAGGATGAGGGACTCTATGCATGGTGGCACCTGGAGAGAGAGGGTGCCCTTCACCCATGACTGTGACATACGGTGGTGTTTGCTGACACCCGTTCTCTGGTGGGGATGCTGTGGTGGGAGCATCCAGAGCCAGAGCCACAGCTACCTAGGACTGTGACCTGCAGTGGCAGGGGCTGCGACCTGAGGAGGGATGGGGGATGCCATGGGTGGGTCATCCCCAGCCCGAGGGTCCCACTCACCCAGAACAGTGACATTCAGTGTGGGACTCTCGGCCACACTGTGCCTGTCGCTGGCCCGGCACCAGTAGTGGCCGCTGTCCTTGTCCCCAACATGGTTCAGCTCCAGGCGGGGGCCAGTGCCCAGCGGTGTCCCCGAGCCCTCTTGGTGCCAGGAGAAGGACAGGGGACCTGTCCCCATTGCCACCACACAGCTCAGCACCAGGCTGTCACCCAGTACCACCTGTCCCCCGGGGTGTTGTGCCAACAGGGACACTCCCGAGAGTGAGACCTCTGCAGGGGGACATGGATAGGTTGGGGGACCCATGAGGTGTGTGGGACTCGGGGTGTGGCAAAAGGGGAGTACAAAGGGGATAGAGGAGATTCCATTGAGGAAGAAAGAGATACAGGGAGGGGTGGGGTTGATGCAGGCAGGGATGAGAGACAAGAGATGGGACAGAGAAGAGCCAGGGAGGGATGTGGGGAGCCCAGAGAGGGGTGGGGAGAGCCCAGGGAGGGGCTGGGGGGATGTGGCCCAGGTAGGGAAGGGAGAGCAGAAGATGAAGCTGGGAACTGGAAAGGGAGGCCAGGGAGGAGCAGAGGGACCTGGAGAGGGACCCGAGCAGAGATGGAGGGACCTGGGCTGGGAGGGACATGGGAAGGTGTGGATGACCCAGGGAGGGGTGAAGGGAGGGATGAGAGATGCACACAGTGGTGAGGGAACCCTGGGAAGATGTTGGGATTTCCCACCCCTACTCCCACACTCACTGTGCACTGTCACTGTCGCTGTCACTGGTGCTGACTTCTCCCAGCTCTGTGATGGCCCCCAGATCACCCAGCCCCCACAGCGGTAGCGGCCACTGTGGTGCAGCTGCAGGGGGGACAGGGACAGCTCGGTCCCATTGAGGCGTCCCCCCAGATCCTCCTCTTCACGGTAAAATCGCACCCCAGTGACGGTGTTGTCCCGCCAGCCCCGGCAGCGCAGTGTCACCGTGTCCCCCTCCAGCAGCACCTGCGCTGGCACCTGCAGCACCAGACGTTCTGTGGGACAGGGGGGACTTGTCACATCTGGGGACTCTGTGGGAGGCACCAGGGTCCCCCATTGCCAGGATGGCAGTCTCATTGTACTGGGATGCTCTGGGATGTCCCCGTGTGCAGGGGATTGGCTCTCGTCACATGTGGGGTGTGACACAGAGCTCACCCAGAGCCCTTGGGGACACCGCCAGGGAACCCATCGCCCCCTCACCATTTAAGATGCGCACAGGGGGACTGAGCCCGGTGCCAGGTCTCTCACACGTGTAGGTGCCACTCTCAGTGACAAGGAAGTGATCGGGTCCTTTCTTCCACCAGTGCTCCCTGTTCTTGTACCAAGTGGTGGCACCAGATGTCCCTGAGCCCTGGCAGGACAGTGTCACATTGTCCCACAGCACCGCTGGCATCCAGGGGGGCTCCACGAGGAGCTGGGTGGTTTGGGCACCTGTGGGTGACAGGGGACACCAGCCTGCCAGGGCCATTGTGGGGCTGGGGACAGCAGGGTGGGGACATGGCATTCTCCTGAGGACTCACCAGCGAGGCTGAGGGTCTGGGCTGGAAGGAAGAAGGGAAGGGGTCTGGGTGGATGTGGCACTGCGGTGACAGCAGAACCCAGGGCATGGGGTGTGGGGGTTGTCCCCAAACTGTCCTCAGTGGGACATCAGTTCTTGTGAGAAAGTGCTAACAGATGATCCTGAACAGATCTGGAGAGGCTGGGGAACATGTCTGTGTCACAGCTGCCCATGCACCAGATCCATGCGGCCTGGACATCTCAGGGACAGGGACACTGCAACCACCCTGGGCTAGGGGCATGGGGACACTGTGGACCTGGGGACACCACAGATATCCCATGCTGTCACAAGTCACCCCCACCAACCCCATGGCTTATCCACAATGTGTTTGTCTCCTTATCCCTGTCCTCTTATCCCTATCCCCCTGTCCCTGTCATGACAGCTTTCCCACCCCCATTGAGCCTGTCATTATATCCTTGTCCTCAGATCTCAGTCCCCTCACTCCTGTCCTCCCATTTCTGTCCCCACAGACACCCCACCACCAGCGTCCACCCCCACAGACTGGCTCTGGTGGCACTGGGGACCTCAGGGGACCACACAGCCCCCTGTGCCCCCTCCCCACTGCTCTCTGCCTCACCAGGGCTCATCCCTGGGGCATCAGGCCTGTGCCCATGGCACTCACCCCACAGGAGCAGTGCCACCTTCCCGGCCATCCCGGTGTCGCTGGCCATCCAGGCTGACTGTCACACGCTGCTGGGGCCACCTGTCCCCTGGGTGGTGGCTCTTTGGCCAAAGAGGAAGGAAGCGAGGTCACATCACCCACATGTAGGTGGCCCTTGGTGGGGGCAGGGTGGGGACAGGCTGGCGACACAGAGGGACATGGAGGGACTGGGGGGCTCTGGGGATGTGGGGAGCTAAGGATGGATTTCCAAAGGAACGGGGAGGAGCAGAAATGGGATCCCTGGGGAATGGGGCTTCTCAGGAAGGGGAGACAAAGGGGATGGGATCTTGGTGAATGGGGTCCCCAAGGGTGAAGGGGAAATGGGATTGGGGTCCCAGGGGTGCTTGGACCCCAGGGATTTGGGGTGATGTGATGTGGGCCCTGCTATGGGGAGTCCTGGGGGACTGTGGAGCCCATGGGATGGGATCAAGGGGAGGGCAATGCTGGGCAATGGAGGTTCTGGGAAATGGGCATGCAGGGATGGGGGTCACCAGGAGGGGGACCTAGAGAATGAGGTCCCATAGTTGGGTTCCCAGGGCAATGGCGCTCCCAGGGATGGGCAGTGGCTGGGTGGGCATGTGGGTCACAGCTCCTGCACTGGGTGCCTCAGATTTCAGGGTGACCCAGACAAAAGCACAGACCCTGATGATGTTCATGGTCTGTGGGGAACACCAGGGGGCTCCCATGGTGCTCTGGGTCTGTGCTTCCCCCACTGGGACTTTTCCCTCTCTTTATTTTTTTTTTTTTTCCTTTTTTGCTCAACTTTGTAAACATGTCCCCTCCCAGTTCATGGCTCCGGGATCCTAGGGAGCACCTGAGCAGGTAACAGGTTGGGGGAACCCCGGGGAGGAAGGACGGCAGTGAGGGGGCTGCAGGGAGGTTTGGAGGGCTGTGGGGGATGGGGGTGTCCGGCTGTGTCCCCAACACTTTCACTTTCTCTTTCCTTCAGCAGACAGAAGAGGCTCTTTACACTGAGAGTCAGACAGGGGGTGGGGTCAGTCCTGGGGGACACATCCAGGGGGATCCTGTCCAGGGAGATCCCTGTTCTGGGTGTCAGGAAAATTAATCCAAAAACACCAGAGCTTTATGCCCAAAAAGGAGACAGAGGAGTCCTGTAACTTTATTCTAATAAAGGGAGATGTCATGGGCATTTCCCATGGGGTCTCTCAAACTGCTAGAGGACGCAGCCTCTTTTTATCCTAATTTCCTGGCTGCATTTCCCTCTCTCTTCCCCCATTGGCTGAGGTACTTGAGTGCTACAGACTTCCTGAAACACCTAACGCAAACCCCCTTCTAATGTACATCCCCCTTTCTTCTTTTTCTCATGTCTCTGTTCTTGTCGTTTATTAACACAGTCTTGGGCAAGTCAGTCAGTGGAATTCCTATGGAAATCCTTCCCACTGTTTCTTCCATTTCTCAGTATCGGTCTGACCAGCTGTTTGTTTGTAAAGATATTCCCTTATTCCTTTCATGGGGGTGACATGACCTGGGGGAATCCAGTCCAGGGGGTGACACATCCTGGACAAGAGGATCCTGTCCTGGGGGAGGGCAGTTCTGGAAGTGTCCCTGCACATTCCTGGGGGGTGGCTGTCCCAGGGGTGGCACAGCCTGGGGACTCCTGTCCATCCAAGTGTGGGGCTCAGCCATGGCACAGCCCCACTGCACAGGGATGGGCATTGGCCAGCCCTGCTCTGGCCAGCCCCAGGGGCAGCCAGCACCTGAGGCTCCCACCTGCCCCCTTGGCCCCCTTTGATTCTCACAGCTTTAGAGCTGCTCAAAGGTGAGAATTGTGTGGGGGAAAAATGCGTGGCTGTGGTTTGCTCAGCTCTGCAAGAAGCACAGAAACCAACTGGAGCTCAAGCAGTGGCTCTGTGAGGGCCTTTGATGGTTTTCAGAGCAGGGCTGGGTGGAAACCAACCGTGCAGGGGCAGCTGTGAGGGAACCAGTCTGGAAATGCAGCAATTGATCATTTTGTCCCTCTGGCCAAGGGACTGAGAAAGCCCCAGAACTCCTGCAAAGACAACAACAAGCTGCTCAACAACCTGACCTGGACACTCCTCCTTCCTGTCTTGCCATGGGCTGACAGTGGCCGGATGCTCTGCACCCACCAAAGCTGCTCTCTCGTTGCCCTGCACAGTCAGACGGGGAGAGAAAATTGAACCAAAATTTCCTGGGTTGAGATAAGGACCAGGAGGAAAGTGGTGGTTTTGCTTAGCCCAGAATATCAGCAAGGTATCTTTAACATCTAAGAGAAATTTAAACTCCTCAAACACTGTTGTGGTAGGCCTGAAGAAGTGTCTGAGGGGTGGGGAGTGGCACAAAGATGGCTCCTGTGTGTCCTGAAAGTGAAAGTTCTAGAAGTTTTTCACCAAGTCCAGTAGAGCCAATCTCTGATGTCTCTGAAAGTGATGGACATGCTGCTGGCCAAGTTTGGGCCAATTAGAGGTGCTAGTTACGCCTCTGTGAAAACATATTTAAGAAAAAATCAAAACAAAGTAGTCATGCACTTCTTTTTAGCTAGAGGAGGAGGAGGAGGTAAAAATATGTGAAGGGAGAACAACATGGAGACACCAAGGTCAGTGAAGAAGGTGGGGGAGAAGGTGCTCCAGGTGCCAGAGCTGAAAACCCTCTGCTGGCTGTGGTGAAGACCATGGGGGGAGCAGGAGGTCACCCTGCAGCCCATGGAGTCCACAGGGGTGCAGAAATCCACCCACAGCCCACACCAGAGGAGCAGGTGGATGCCTGGAAGAAGCTGTGATCCAGTGGGAGTCTCATAGAAAGAGTTAAAGCTGCAAAGGCCTTGCAAGAGAGAGAATGCCCTTGCTCCTGGCATGGAAGCAGCCTGGCCTTGGCTCAGGAGAGTCTGCACCTTATGGACAAGAGAACTCCTGTTGCAACAGAATTTGGGCAGGATGTTGCTTGTGAGATTGGACCCATGCCAAAGAAGTTCCCAGAGGACTGTCTCTCGTGGGAGGTACCCCGTGGCTAAGTAGAGGAGCCCTCTCCCTGATGGACTGACCAGAGAAAAGAAACCCTTACCCTGCCCCCTGCCTGAGCTGTTGGCTGGAAAGAGGGAGGGGGGTGAGAGGAGAAATGATGTCATAAGAGGGAGTGGGGTGCATGAACAAATGGTATCTGAAAACTTATTTTTACCTCTAATTTATCCTCCGACTCTGTTAGGTAATTAAATCACTTTGCAACTTTAAGCTTGGAGCCTGTTTGCCCTTTCTCTGTGCATCCCCTCACCAGTGTCCTATCTCAACTCATGAATTTGGTGTCAGTTTAACAGGTTTTTTTTCCTCCCCTCTCCTGCATGTCTGCAACAGGAGGGAGCAGAGGTGTCTGGCATTTAGTCAGGGTCAAACTCCGACAAGGGATCACTCATCAAATCCTCTCACCAGCAAAACAGGCTCGGAATTAGAGATATTCATTGAATTTATAGCTGACACAATCAAAGAAGGATAAGAAGTCAAACCTGTTGGGGAAGATGAAATAGGAAAGCCTCATAGATATGATTACCTTGCAAAAAATGCTGAAAATATGGAAAGTATAAATGAAATTGAGATGAAGATAATGTTTGAGTTGAAGAGTAACTAAGTAACAATAGTATAGCCGACTGAAGGTAATCCCCCTTCTTGATAGAACAATGCCCTCTGCCCAGGCAGGTCCAAAGGTCAGAGCAGACCCTGCCTGCCTGGTAGAGATCCCAAAAAGCAGTTTTTTAAGGTTTAAAATATAACCCCGTATGGTAATGTGATGATTCTTATAGGTTGTATGTAAATGTTGTAGGGTTTGTAGCTTGTCTTAGATTGGTTGAAGAGAATTAGAATATTCAACAGAGAAGATGATTTATTGTATTGTAAACAGCAAATCGCTCTCTCTTTGCTCTCTCTTTTTGCCTCTCTCTCTCTTGCTTCTCTGACCTGCTCTGAGCTGCGTCTTGCAGCCTAGCAGGCCTCTCACACCCACACTCTTTCACAATAAACTCTCATGCTCTAAAACTCAGCTTTAGAGATCTTGTTTCTATATTATCCTCATAACCAAATCCCACAGAGTTAAATCCTACACAAACCCTTCAAACCCTTTGCTTTCCCACACTTTTTCCAGGGCATCCTGTGAGTTCTGAGAGCTGTTGGGGTCATTGCCGTGGCAAATTGGGACACTCTATCACAGTCGCTTTGGACACATTGCCACTGTCAGTCCCCACAGCCAGTGACAGTCACAGCACTCAGAGCACAATGGCAGCTGCCACCTGAGCCATGTCCCAGCCCAACAGAACAAGAGATCCTGACAGCTCAGGAAGGGCTTGGAGCCACCTCAGAAGGGATTGGCACTTAAACTCAGCTCTTTCAAATGCCCACACTGCCAGGGATGGGCTAGGTGAGTAAAGGGAAAGTCTCAGCCACACATCCTGGCGCTGATGTGGATTTCCCCATGGACACCATCACTCCAGGAAAGGGAAATGTGCTGTGATCACACAGGGCACAGGCAGGTCAAGCCCCTGTGGGATGGAGGATGAGGGATGAAATCCCAGTCTGGGCAGGCCTGGCAGATTGACTGGATCACAGACCCCAAACCTGAGGACTCCTGGGGAGAGAAGCAAGCCCTGGATGGCTGGAAAGGCTCCCTGTGCCCCTGGGAACATTGTGCTGGGCCTGGGAAAGGAAGTCTTATGGCAACACAGCCCTGCAGAAAGAATTGAATCCAACACTGGAACTCATTCTCCAAAGAACCTCACAGACACTGGGGACAAAGAACCTGGCCCTGCAGGGATGGATCCCATTCCCTGTGGTTCCCCAGCCTCGGGGAAAAATCCCACACTGGAATGGGCTGTTAAAGGACATGCAGAGAGCAAGGGGTGCTGGGAGCTTCAGCCCTTGGGACACACCTGCAGCAAATGCCCCCTGGTCCCTCAGCACCAGAGGAGCTCCCAGTCGAGCTGGCCCTGCCCAATCTGACCCTGACCAGAACAAAGCAGGGGATCAAGCAGGGTTTGGAGACAGGGGAGAAGAGAATCCAGAGCCTCCTGAAGGCTGCTTTGGCCATCAAAGCAATGAATGTCCAGGACCCTGCCAGGTTCCTCCTGGCAGGGGAATCATGCTGGGGGCAGCGTCTGGGGTTTGTTCCTTGTCGGGGGCTTTCCCTGGAAATCATTCCTTTTCTGACCCTTCTGATTCTGAATCTTGTTGCTGTTGCTGTTGGTTTTCTTCTGTCATTGCTGTTTGCAGGAAATTGTTCTTCTCTCAGCCCTTTGGGATCTTTGCCTTTTGTGCCTCCACAGGGAGGGTGAGGGGCAGCAGCCCCTGGTTTTTAGTGGCAGCCCGAAATTGGAGAATCCCATTGCTAAAGCCTGAGAGAGCTGAACAAAGAAACACCACTTCTGCCAGTTTAATCTATAGCTGCATTTTGGGCCTAACAGCAGAGCACTGGGTCCTCCAGTTTCTGCCAGTGCTCTCCAGTCCCTCCAGTGTCACTGCATGTTCTCGTAGATGTCACTTGGTTCCCGCGGTCGCCCATGGGTTCCTGGCAGCTCTGCGTAGGTCACCTGTGTTTCCTGGGGGACAGTGGCACAGGGGGGCCCTGCGAGAGACCCTGGCTGTGGGATCTGGGTGAGGGGTGACACCAGTGGGTGACATGTCCCTGTGTGTGCCACTCTGATACTCACCCCCCTTTCGCTTGGTGCTCATGACATGGGTGTACAGCACCTCCCCCTCCTCTGGGGGGGCTGGGGGCTCCGGGGGGACCCTGAGGGGATTAAGGGATGTGTGGGAGGGGATGGGAGGTGATAGGGGTTGGGGTAAAAGGTTCATAATGGCTGGAGCCTCCCACTCACCTCTCCCGGTGCTTCCGGGCAGCTGCAAAGGAAAGAGAGGAGGTTACTGTGGGGTGCCAACGGCCCCTGACCCCACTCAGAAATCCTGAACCTCCATTGGACCCTCAATTCCCCCCAGAACCCCTGAAAAACCTCTGAGCCCACAGAACCCCAAACTCAGCAGGGGGAATTCTCCAAAGCCTCCCAGGATCTCTGAAAGAACCTCCAACATCCGTACATGAGCCTCCAACACCTCATCAAACCTCACAGAACCCCAAAACAAGGTCACTTGGGGCTCAGCTCCTGCCGTCTTAAGTGGGACTTCCCACAGCTCACTGGGATCCCCATTGTCACCCACCCAGGCGGTGCCACCGGTGCCAGGCCATGATGACACCCACGAGCAGGACCAGGAACAGCAGGGAACAACTGAGAACTGCGGCCACTGCTGGGGACAGAGAGGGACACATCAGGGTCACCCATCACCCCACAGATGCTGCAATGCCAGTGACATCAGGAGTTCCCCTCCTGTGCTCTGTTCCCTCTGTGACACTGCCAGGGACAGAGCGGGGACAAACCAGGGTCACCAAAGACCCAGAGGTCTCAGACCCCTACAGGGACCCTGTATGACCCCACCTGTGCCCCAGTGTCCATGCGGTGTCACCTCCAGGGCCAGCTCTGGGCTGAGCGCCCGGAACACACGGTGCTCATCCAGCTGGTTGGTGGCCACGCACTGGTAGGTGCCAGAATGTCCCACATCGATGTCCCCAAGCTCCAGGAGGGGACCCTGGGCCACCTCCTTCCCGTTGTACAGCCAGGTGAAGGTGACAGGTGCTGAGCCCACCTGCACCGAGCAGTGCAGGGTCACGGGGTCACCTGTGTGCACCTGGAGTGCCGGGGGGCCAGGGGTGATGGTGGCATTGGCCACGGGCACTGCGGGGACAGAGACGGGGCTGAGGCTGGGGGAGGGGCTGGAACACGGTGTGGGTTGACAGGGATGGTGGGGTGACAATATCATGGGTGGAGTCACCCCCAGCCCGAGGGTCCCACTCACCCAGAACAGTGACATTCAGTGTGGGGCTCTCAGCCACGCTTTTCCCATCACTGGCCCGGCACTGGTAGTGGCCGCTGTCATTGTCCCCAACGTTGTGCAGCTCCAGGTGGGGGCCAGTGCCCAGAGGTGTGGCCGAGCCTTCCCGGTGCCAGGAGAAGGACAGGGGACCTGTCCCCGTGGCCACCATGCAGCTCAGCATCAAGGTGTCACCCAGTGCCACCTGTCCCCCGGGGGGCTGCACTGACAGGGACACCTCCAAGAGTGAGACTCCTGTGGGGGGAGATGGGAGGGTTGGGGGTCCTGGGTAGGGGTGGGAGACACAGGGAACAGTGAGGGACCAAGGGAGGTAGGGAAGGTCAGAGAGGAGTGGGGGTACCACAGTGATAAAGAAGGGAGCCGAGAGATTGTTGAGCAGTTTGGAAAGGAGAGGAAGGGAACCCAGGGAGGGATGGAGGATTCATGGAGTGGAGACCTGGAGATGGATGTGGGGAACACCAGTGAAAGATGTGGAGAACCAGATGGGGATGGTGGGATGTGGTGACCATGGAGGAACCTCAGAGAGAAGTGGGAGGACCCAGGGGGGAATGCAGGGACCTGGGACAATGATGGGAGGACATTGGGTGACACCTGGGAAAGGATGAAGGGACCAGGGCAGTGATAGAGAGAGCCCAGTGAGGAATAGGGGGATTTGGGAAGGGTGTCTGTTAGGAATGGGGGTACTCAGGCAGGGCTGGGGTACGGGGGTAGGCTGTGGGGTTGCCGTGCCCATCCCCGCACTCACTGCGCACCGTGACGCGGAGCCGGGCGCTGCTCTTCCGCACGGCCCCCCCCTCGGAGCGCACCTCGCAGCTGTAACTGCCCGAGTGGGAGACCCCCACGGCGGGCAGCAGGAGCTGCGGGGACCCCTGCGGGCCCCCCAGCAACTGCCTGTCCCAGTAGAAGAGGTGCAGGAGAGGGGCTCGGGGCCGCAGGGGGCTGGGGGTGCTGAGGCAGCTGAGATTCAGGGGGGACCCCTCGGTGGGCTCGGGGGGACCCTCCAGCTCCAGCACCAGCACTGAGAAGAGCTCTGGGAAGGAGACACAAGTGGGTGTTTTGTGACTCCAAGTCTGCTGGGAAGGAGCTGTGGGGGTGTTTGGGTATCAGGGTCCCAGCTGTGGGGTGCTCACCATGCACTGTCACTGTCACCGGCGCTGACTTCTCCAATGCTGACTGTTTGGAGCCCACCTTGGCCTTGCAGTGGTAGCGGCCGCTGTGGTGCAGCTGCAGGGGGGACAGGGACAGCTCGGTCCCAACACGGGGCCACCACAATTCCTTCTTCTCATGGTAAAATCGCACCTCAGAGACCAGGTTGTGCTGCCAGCCCCGGCAGCGCAGTGTCACCGTGTTCCCCTCCAGCAGTGCTTCTGCTGGCATCTGCAGCACCAGCCGGCCTGTGGCACAGAGGAGTCCCCACGGCACTGAGGGGTTCTGAGCTGCAGTGTGCCCAGGGACCCAGGGGACACCAGGGGAAATCCCATGGCACCTGGATGCACCAGGGCTGTCCCATCACAATGAGATGCACTGGTGTGCACTGGGATGAACTGGGATGCACTAGAATGTCACCATGAGCAGAAGACAGGCTTTCATCACATGAGGAGTGTGTGACCACCCACGGAGTGCAGCCCACCCAGACCCCATCCCCACTCACCATCTAAGATGCTCACAGGGTTGCTGACCCCGGTGCCAGGTCTCTCACACTTGTAGCTGCCACTCTGGGTGACAAGGAAACGGTCAGTTTTCTTCTGCTCCCAGTTCCGCCCATTCTTGTACCAGGCGATGGCACCAGGAGTCCCCGAGCCCTGGCAGGTCAGTGTCACTCGGTCCCATAGCACCGCTGGCGTCCAGGGGGGATCCACGAGGAGCTGGGTGGTCTGGGCACCTGTGGGTGACAGGGGACACCAGCCTGCCAGGGTCACTGCGGGGTTGGGGACAGCAGGGCAGGGACATGGCATCCCCTGAGGACTCACCAGCGAGGCTGAGGGTCTGGGCTGGAAGGGAGAAGGGAGAGGATCTGGGTGGGGGTGGCACTGTGGGGACAGCAGCACCTGGGGGATGCTAGTGGGGGCTGTCCCCAAACTGTCCCTGTTCAAACACCCATGGGGCATAGACATCTCAGGGACAGAGAGACACATCACAGCCACCCTGGGTTGAGGCAGGACATGGGGACACTGTGGACACTCTGGGCATGGCGACTGTATAGACATCCCATGCTGGCAGAGATCACCCTCATCAGCCCCACAGCATCTCCTCCACAATGCCCATCTGTATGGTGCTTGTCCCCTTGTCCCCCTGTACCCCTGTCCCCCTGTCCCCCTGTCCCCCTGTCCCTGAGCCCACAGCTGACGCTGTACCAAGGTGCCTATTGCCATATACTTGTCCCTCCATCCCTATTCCCCATTTCTGTCCCCCCATTCCTATCCCCCTGTTCCTGTCCCCACAGCCACCCCATGATCCCTGTCACACCATGGAGTGGCACTGCTTGCATTGGGGAACTCAGAGGACCCCACAGCCCCCTGTGCCCCCTCCCCACCGCTCTCTGCCTCACCAGAACCCATCCCTGTGCATCAGGCCTGTGCCCAGGGTACTCACCCCACAGGAGCAGTGCCACCTTCCCGGCCATCCCGCTGTCCCCGGCCATCCAGGCTGGCTGTCACACGCTGCTGTCCCCTGGGTGGTGACTCTTCGGATGAAGGGGAAGGAAGCGATTTCACATTTCGTCCCCACGTGTAGGTGGCCCTTGCTGGGGGCAGGGTGGTGACAGGCTGGGGGCAGGCTGGGAACCTGGTGGGACCTGGTGGAAACTAAGGGCCCAGGATTGCGGGGATCAGGAGATGCGGTGAGCCTGGGTTTGTGTCCAGGGGAAACTTGGGGCAGGAATGAGGCCCTGGGAAGGTCCCAGGATTTCGTGGGAGGGGAGTTCCTGGGAATGGAGATCCAGAGGAATGGGAGTCCTGAGGAGGGGGAGTCACAGGGGATGGGTTGCCTGGGAATGGGGGTCCAAATGTGTAGGGGTCCCTGGGGAAAGCAGGCTCCAGGGAACTCAGGTCATGGGATGGAGGTCCCAGGGATGGGGGTGGTGGGGGAATGGAGGTCCCCGTGGGAATGGATCAAAGGAAGGTCCTGGGAAATGGAGACCCTGGGCAGTGGGAGCCCTGGAATGGTGGTCCCAGGGATGGAGGGACCAAGGCAATGGGGATCCCATGGTTGTGTTCCCAGAGCAATGGAGGTTCCAGGGCAGTGGCTGGGTGAGCACATGGGTCACAGCTCCTTCACTGGCTGCCTCAGATTTTGTGGTGACACAGAGTCCAGCACAGCCCCCCCAGGGTGCTCATAGATTGAGGGGACACCACAGGGCAGTCCCAGGGGGCTTTGGTTCTTTGCCGCACTCTTTCAGGGTCTTTTTCCTCTATTTCTATATTTTCTTTATTTTCCTCACTTTCACACACACACTGCCCCCTGCATTTCCTGACTCCCCAGTCCTGGGGAGCACCTGAGCTGGTAACAGGTGGGAAATGGGGGTGCAGGGGCTTCAGGGAAGGGTGGGAGGGCTGTGGGGGATGGAGGTGTCAGGCTGTGCCTCCAACACTTTCACTTTCTCTTTCCTGCAGCAGAAGGAAGTGGCTGTTTGTGCTGAGAATCAGACGGGGGGGCAGGTTCTGTCCAGGGGGACACATCCAGGGGGGTTCTGTCCGGGGCGATCCCTATTCTGGGGATGACACATCCTGGAATCCCCTGACTAGGAAAGGCTCTGTCCACCCCCAGTGTCCCTAGTGGGGCATTGTGTCCTCTGGGTTGCCACAGCTTGGGAAATGCCCCATCCCCTCTATGTCCCCCTGACAGCACCTCTTCAGTTTGGGAGCCCCCAGTGCCCCTTCAGGAGCCCCAAGGTGCAGCCCCTTCCCCTCCAATCTTTCAGACCCCCAAGGCCCTTCTGTGGGTGAGAAGCCCCCACAGGAGTGACAGAAACCCCCCCAACCTCCCATAACCACCACCCCTCACTCCCCCTGCAGGGCCTCAATGCTGGGAACCAAGATGAGGATGAGACCTTCCAGATGAAACACCTGTGACCCTCCTGACTGTCCCCCTCTGTCCAGAACACCTGAGGACAATCCTGCCCCCTCCCTCCCTCCAGCGCTGGGATGGAGAACTGGAGGTGACTTGAGAAGAGCAGCTTTTGCCAGCCCTGCTCTGGCCAGCCCCAGGGGCAGCCAGCACCTGAGGCTCCCACCTGCCCCCTTGGCCCCCTTTGGTTCTCACAGCTTTAGAGCTGCTCAAAGGTGAGAATTGTGTGGGGGAAAAAGGCCTGGCTGTGGTTTGCTCAGCTCTGCAAGAAGCACAGAAACCAATTGGAGCTCAAGCAGTGGCTCTGCAAGGGCCTTTGATGGTTTTCAGAGCAGGGCTGGGTGGAAACCAACCGTGCAGTGGCAGCTGGGAGGGAACCAGTCCGGAAATGCAGCAATTGATCATCTTGTCCCTCTGGCCAAGGGACTGAGAGAGCCCCAGAACTCCTGCAAAGACAACAACGATCTGCTCAACAACCTGAGCTGGATCCTCCTCCTTCCTGGATCAAACCTGCAGCCCTTTGGAACCTCCCAGAAAGAATGTTTGGCTTCTGGCTGCAGCCACCAGATGAGAGGGAAAAGTGTGGAAATACCGAGCAGTGGCTCTGCCCCGCGGTCATGCTGGGGCTGGGGGTGACCCCGGCTGGATGGCGACAGTGGCTCCGGACACGCTGTCCCAGCCGCTCCGGACACATGGCCACCATCGCTGCCGCAGCCCGGGACAGTCGCGCCACTCGCAGCGCCATGGCAGCGCCACCTGCCCCGGTGACCGAGCCCAGCACTCCGCTCCCGCAGGCCCGGCGGCTCTTGCCGGGCTCCCTGCTCTCCCCCAGCCTCCCGCTCCCTCCCTCCCGGCGCCCCCCGCCCGCCCCAGGGCTGAGCCCGGCCGAGGCTCCGCAGCAGCTGCGGGGCTCAGAGCCGCTCGGGGAGCGCCGGCTGCGGGGCTTTGGGCACCGGGGGGCACCGGACAGGGCTGCGGCGGGGCTGGGCTGGGCTCGGGGGACACCTCAGGTTGTCCCCGGCTCCGTCCCAGGGCTCTCGGGGCTCTCGGGGCTCCAGCTCGGCCCGAGGGTCTCGGGAGCTGCGGGATCGATGCTGACGGGTATGGGGCTGCAGCGCCGCAGGTCCCCCAGCCCCGGGCCGGGTGTCACCTAGAGGGGACAGTGAGCGGCAGCTCCTTCCTCTCTGCGGGAACAGCTGCGAGGGAACCCAATTGATCCCAATCGATTCCACCTGGAAATTCCCCAATCGATCATAATGTCACCCTCCCCAAGGGACTGAGAGAGCCCCAGAAATCCTGGAAATCCCTCAAGGATCTGCTCAACAGCCTGACCTGGACCCTCCTCCTTCCCGAGCTGAACAGGCAGAGCTGAACAAACAAACCCCATTTCTTCCACTTTAATCAAAGAGCTGCGTTTTGGGTCCAATAAGAGGGAAAAGGGTCCTGTGCCCCCCTGGCAGTGGGAGGGGGAATGGGGAGCCCTGGGAGCACTGGGAGCACTGGAACGGGGAGCTCCGGTGGCTCTGGGCAGGGTGGGCACCAATGGGAGCCGGGGGAGGGCGAAACACACGGGGGGTGTCTAACGGTGGGGATCTCCAGTGTCCCCAGTGTCCCCAGCACCCCCAGTGCCTCCCAGTGTCACAGAACGTTCCCGTAGATGCCACTGGGGTCCTGCTGTTGCCCCTGTTGCCCCTGTTGCCACTGGGGTCCCGGCAGCTCCGCGTAGGTCACCTGGGGGGATGTGGCGCAGGGTGGCCCTGCGAGAGACACCGGTTGGGGGGATCCGGGTGGGAGGTGAAACCCGTGGGTGACGTGTCCCTGTCCCTGTCCCTGTCCCTGTCCCTGTCCCCAATACCCAGACTCACCCCCTGCCCTCGCGGTGCTCACAACCTGGGTGTAAAGAACCTCCTCTTCCGGGGGGGCTGGGGGGACCCTGCGGGGATAACGGGGTGTCTATGGGGGTGGGGGGTTGTGGGGGTGGGGATAAAAGGGGGTTATGGCTGGAGCCCCCCACTCACGTGTCCTGGGGCTTCCTGGTGGCTACAAAGGAAAGAGAGGAGAGGGGCTGACAATGAGGTCCCTGAAACCCCTGAAACCCTGCAGGACCTCTGACTCCCTCTGGGTTACCCGAACATTCCTGATGCCCTGCGGAAACCCTGGTCACCCCAGTCGTCCTGACCCCCCGAGCCCCAAGCCTGGCAGGGATGAAGACCCTCCAAACAGCCCCAGGACCCCTGACAGAACCCCCACCATCCCAACACCTCCCCAAACCTCACAAGACTCCGAACTGAAGTCATTGGGGGCTCCGCCCCCCCGCCAAGTCTTGGGCTGTGACCCCACCCAGCCTGGGGGCTTCCCACCCTCCCCAGGACCCCCATCCAATTTTTACCCACCCACAGGATGCCACCAGCAGCAGCCCATGATGACAACCAGGAAGACGAGAGTACCACCAACCCCTGCGGCCACTGCTGGGGACAGAAAGAGATACACTGGGGTCACCCGGAACCCCCAGCGTGTTTCACCCCCAGGACCCCATGAGACTGCACCTGTGCCCCAGTGTCCCCGCGGTGTCACCTCCAGGGCCAGCTCTGGGTTGAATGCCTGGAACACACGGTGCTCATCCAGCTGGTTGGTGGCCACACACTGGTAGGTGCCAGAATGTCCCACATCGATGTCCCCAAGCTCCAGGAGGGGACCCTGGGCCACCTCCAGCCCGTCGTGCAGCCAGGTGAAGTTGACAGGTGCTGAGCCCACCTGCACCGAGCAGCGCAGGGTCACGGGGTCACCTGCGTGCACCTGATGTTCCAGGGGGCCAGGGGTGATGGTGGCATTGGCCACGGGCACTGCGGGGACAGAGACGGGGCTGAGGGTGGGGGTGGGATGAGTGGGATGGGGAGATGGGGTGGATGGGGGGATGGGTGGAATTGGGGATGCCGTCAGTGGGATCTCCCCCAGGCTGGTGGTCCCACTCACCCAGGACAGTGACATTCAGTGTGGGACTCTCGGCCATCCTGTCCCCATCACTGACCCAGCACTGGTAGTGGCCGCTGTCATTGTCCCCAACATGGTGTACCTCCAGGCGGTCACCAGTGCCCAGCGGTGTCCCCGAGCCCTCCCGGTGCCAGGAGAAGGACAGGGGACCTGTCCCCTCGGCCACCGTGCAGTTCAGCACCAGGCTGTCACCCAGTGCCACCTGTCCCCCAGCAGGCTGTGCTGACAGGGAAACCCCTGAGATTGGGACCCCTGCATGGGAAGAACACCAGGGGACAGTGAATGACTTGGGGAAGACGGATCAGAGAAATGTGGGAGGACCCCAGTAAGGAAGAGTTGGGGAAGGCTTGGAAAGTGATGGAAGGGACCCCAGGGAGGTGTCTGGGGACCCAGACGGTGATGGGAGGAGCCGGGGAGCATGGGGGAACCTCAGAGGGAGGCGGGTCGACCCAGGAAGGCGAGACAGGATCCTGTGAAGGGTGAGGGGAATGGTAAAGGACACAGAAAGATAGGAAGTGATCCGAGTAGTCATGGGGGCAGACAGGCAGGGTGTCAGCGAGGGGTGGGGATCTCCAGTTGTGGCTGGGGTACCCGGGGAGGCTGTGGGGGTTGCCGTGCCCATCCCCGCACTCACTGCGCACCGTGACGCGGAGCCAGGCGCTGCTCTTCCGCACGGCCCCCCCCTCGGAGCGCACCTCGCAGCTGTAATTGCCCGAGTGGGAGATCCCCACGGCGGGCAGCAGGAGCTGCGGGGACCCCTGCGGGCCCCCCAGCAACTGCCCGTCCTGGTAGAAGAGGTGCAGGAGGGGGGCTCGGGGCCGCAGGGGGGTGGGGGTGCTGAGGCAGCTGAGATTCAGGGGGGACCCCTCGGTGGGCTCGGGGGAACCCTCCAGCTTCAGCACCGGCACTGAGAAGAGCTCTGGAATGGAGGTAGTGGAGATTGGGACTGTTATTTGGTGTCTATAGGTGAGAGGCTGTGGGAGTTTTGGATTTTTCGGTATTGGGGTCTCAGGGTAGGTTGTGCTGGATGTGGGGGTGTCAGGGTATCAGGTGTGGCTTTGGGGCTGCTCACCATGCACTGTCACTGTCACCGGCTCTGACTTCTCCCACAGTACATGCCACATGCCGACCCAGCCCCTGCAGCGATACCTGCCACTGTGATGCAGCTGCAGTGGGGACAGGGACAGCTCGGTCCCATGGAGAGGCTCTCTCAGCTCTTTGTCCTCGTGGTAGAAGCGCAATCCAGTGACCGATTTGTCCTTCCAGACCCGGCAGCGCAGTGTCACCGTGTCCCCCTCCAGCAGCACCCGCACTGGCACCTGCAGCACCAGCCAGTCTGTGGGACAGGGGGGTCCTGTCACACCAGGGGGCTCCAGGGGGCACTGAGGGGTGCAAGGCCACCCAGAGCCCTCAGAGCCCTCCAGGGGAACACCATCCCCATCTTACCCCTCACCATTTAAGACTTTCACAGAGGGGCTGCGCCAAGTGCCAGGTCTGTCACATCTGTAGGTGCCAATCCCATTGACAGTGAGGTTGTTGGGTCCCTTCTGCCACCAACGCTTCTCGTCCTTGTACCAGGTGGTGGCACCGGGAGGCCCCAAGACCTGGCAGGTCAGTGTCACTCTGTCCCACAGCACCGCTGGTGTCCAGGGGGGATCCACGAGGAGCTGGGTGGTCTGGGCACCTGTGGGTGACAGGGGACACCAGCCTGCCAGGGCTGGCACAGGGCTGGGGACAGCAGGGCAGGGACATGGCATCCCCCAAGGACTCACCAGCAAGGCCGAGGGTCTGGGCTGGAAGGGAGAAGGGAGAGGGTTGGGTGGGGGTGGCACCATGGGAACAGCAGCACCGGGGGAGGAGTTGTAGGGGCTGTCCCCACACTGGCCCTGCAGGGATAACCTGGTGGCACAGAGGTCTCATGGATTCAGACATTTGGCCACCCCAGGCTGAGGAAGGCCATCAGGACACTGTGGACACCCTGGCCACGGGGACACCACCATGCTGGCACGGGTTCTCCCAACAGCCCCACAGGCTCTGTCCCCACAGCCACATCCCCAGGGCCCTCTTCCCAAGATTCCATTTTGATGGCACCTGTCTGCATGGCCCCTTGGTGAGCTTCCCCTTTTCCCTGTCCCATGTACCCACAGCTGCCCCAGCCCCATGATGCCTCTCCTCAAACCTTCGTCCTCCCATTTCTCTTTCCTCTTTCCTGTCCCCACAGGTGCCCCACTTCCCCAGTCACACCAGTGTCCACCACCAAGGACTGGCTTTGGTGGCATTGGAGACCTCAGGGGACCCCACAGCCCCCTTGTGCCCCCTCCCCACTGCTCTCTGCCTCACCAGGGCCATCCCTGGGGCATCAGTCCTGTGCCCAGGGCACTCACCGAACAGGAGCAGTGCCATCTTCCTGGCCATCCCGGTGTCCCCGGCCATCCAGGCTGGTTGTCACAGTCTGCTGCGGCCACTTGGCCCCAGAGTGGTGGTTGTACATGTGAACGGGAAGGAAGCGAGTTCACATCTCATCTCCACGTGTTGATGGCACATTGTGGGGGCAGGGTGGTGACAGACTGGGGACATGGTGGAACATAATGGGGACTTGATGTTGGGGACATGGTGTTCCCAGGCATGGGGGGCTCAGGGGATGTGGGGAGCTCAGGATGGGTGTCCCGGGGCAATGGGGCTCCAGGGAATGGAGGTCCTGAGGAGGAGGACTCACAGGGAATGGCTGTCTGGGGACTGGGGGTCCCCATGCAGGGGGAGTTCAAGGATGGGGGTCCCAGGGGAACATGGTAACCCTGCATTGGAGTCATGGCATGTGGGTCCCAGGGACAGGGGTGTGGGGGAAAATGGAGGGACCCTTGGGAATAGGGGATCCTTGGGGAATGGGGGCCCATTGGATCAAGGGAATGGGGGTCCCAGGAACCAGGAATCCTGTTATGGTGGTTCCAGGGAGGTGGGACCTAAGGAATGGGGGTCCTATTTTTGGGTTCCCAGGTCAATAGGGTTCCAGGGATGGCCAGTGTCTGGGTGGGCATGTGGGTTGAGCTCCTTCACTGTGTGACTCAGATTTTGGGTTGACCCAGGGCACAGCAAAGCCCCCCAGCTTGGGGAGCACCTCATCAGGATACTGAGAGTATCTGATGTACTCCAGGGATGAGCTGTTTCCCTCCCTAAGGTTTTTCCTTTCTCCATTTCTTTTTTTTCCTTATTTTCCCCATTTTCAGTCTACCTACCCATCCATCCCACTCCCTGACTCAGCAATCCTAGGGAGCACCTGGGCACGGAAGTGGTTGGAGAGACCCCAGGGAGAGGTAAAAGGGAGTGAGGGGCGCAGGGAGCAGCACAGTGGGGCTGTGGGGACTGTGGGGGATGCAGGTGTCCGGCTGTGTTCCCAACACTTTCCCTTCCCTTTCCTGAAGCAGAAGGAAGAGGCTGTTTGTGCTTAGAGTCAGATGAGGGGGTGTTTCTGTCCTGGGGGCCACATCCCGGTGGATCCTGTCTTGTTGGGGTCGCTGTTCTGGTGGTGACACATCCTGGGGGAATCCAGTCCAGGGGGTGAAACATCCTGGACAGGAGGATCGTGGTCTGGGGAAGGGCAGATCTGGGAGTGTCCCTGCACATTCCCTGAGTCCTGCATGTCCCAAAGGTGGCACAACCTGGGGACCCCTGTCCATCCAACTGTGGGGCTCAGCCATGGCACAGCCCCACTGCACAGGGATGGGCATTGGCCAGCCCTGCTCTGGCCAACCCCAGGGGCAGCCAGCACCTGAGGCTCCCACCTGCCCCCTTGGCCCCTTTGATTCTCACAGCTTTAGAGCTGCTCAAAGGTGAGAGTTGTGTGGGGGAAAAAGGCCTGGCTGTGGTTTACTCAGCCCTGCAAGAAGCACAGAAACCAATTGGAGCTCAAGCAGTGGCTTTGTGAGGGCCTTTGATGGCTTTCAGAGCAGGGCTGGGTGGAAACCAACCGTGCAGGGGCAGCTGTGAGGGAACCAGTCTGGAAATGCAGCAATCGATCATTTTGTCCCTCTGGCCAAGGGACTGAGAGAGCCCCAGAACTCCTGCAAAGACAAGAACAATCTGCTCAAAAACCTGACCTGGACACTCCTCCATCCTGGCTCAAACCCACAGCCTTTCGGAAGCTCCCAGAAAGAATGTTTGGTTTCTGACTGTGGCCACCAGATGAGAGGGAAAAGTGTGGAAATATTGAACAGGGGCTGCAGACATGGATCCTGGGATCACAGGCGTGAGAGCAGGAGCAGGGAGTGCCCAGGCAGGGGAATTCAGGGCAGGATGGAGGGGATTTATCAGGGAATCACACCCTGAGGGACACACGGGCATTTCCACAGATTCCTGGGCAGTGATCCAAGAAGGGACAGAGTTGTTACTTTTAGGGAGCAGAATCCATGGGAAGTAAATCAAGTCTCATGGTTGGAATGGGAAAATTGTGAAGAATACCTAAATATGGCCCAACAAAAGTCTTCCTTATGTTTTATGGGTATGTTGCTGCCCAAAAGACAGGGAACAATCACATGGACCTGTTGGATACTCAGGGAGATTCCACACTCTGTATTATCCACAGGCAAATGCTGCTGTGGGATGCACCAATGGGCTCCTAAAGGGAACCATAAAGATTTGTGGCTGTGGATGGACCTCCTCTTGAAAGTTAAGATTCTTTCTTTCTTTCTTTCTTTCTTTCTTTCTTTCTTTCTTTCTTTCTTTCTTTCTTTCTTTCTTTCTTTCTTTCTTTCTTTCTTTCTTTCTTTCCTTCCTTATTTATTTCTTCCTTTCTTTCTCTCTCTCCCTTTCTCTCCCTCTCTCTCTCTCTCCCTCTCTCTCTCAGGGAATTTTTTCCCCATTTGTTGCCTAAGAGATGGGAAGGAGGAGTACTTAAGAGACAAAAGATGTAGCCAGGATGCGGAGGAGAGGGAAGGAGTGCAGTTTGCTGCAGTCTCTTAGCTGGGGGGTTTTCTCTTGGGAAGTGCAAAGATACGGTGAGACTTGGCTGGGGGTCAGGGGCTTGGCTCAGCCCTCTCAGCACTCTCTTGCTCTCTTGCTCTCAGGGGGATGGCAGGAGAGATGTTTGTGGTCTTGGTGCTGGGCTGTGCCTGGGGTGAGAATTCACTGCTACTGCGGAGTTTTGTCCTTCACTGCTTCTCCGTACCATGGGTGAGCCTTTGCTCATAAGAGCAGCTGTTGAACTGGGATGTTTACAACACCCAACCTCACTGGGAGCGACCCTCACCATCTGCTTGGGTGCCTCGGGGGAAACCCAGGACCCTGACCGCCTTCCCTTCTCTGGAGGGAGTTTCTCCCTGGTGCTTGCGGGAGCTCAGCTGCAGCTGCCTAGCCTGGCTGTCTTCCTGCCAGTGTTGTGGCAGTTTTTGCTACACTTTCACTCGACACCCTGCATCTGCCCCAACCCCTGCGGCTCTTGCCAGGGCTTCAGAGTTTTGTCCACACTTTGTTTGCCACCCTGGGTGTGCTCGGCTCTGCTGTTCCAGCCCACTGCTCTGAGGTTCCTGCTACAGTCCAGCTCACCACCCGCAGTGGCACTCAGACCAGCTGCTCCCCGTGAGTTTCGCAAAGGAAGCCATTGTCTCTCATTCTCTGTCACCTGAGCCGCCATTGCCAGGTGGAGAGGCGGCTGATCTCGCTCCACAGCGCCCCCTGCAGCCGCGGGGGAATCATTGCACCTGAGCTGCCCAGCTGGGAGCCAACAGCGCCCCTGCCGGCTGTGACTGTAACTGCACCGAATGGGGAAAGAGTCAGACATGGGGGTGGTTCTGTCCTGGGGGGCACATCCAGGGGGGTCCTGTCCTGGGGGAAAAGAGCTCTTCTGGTGTGGTGACACATCTGGGTGGAGGTCTGGTCATGGGGGGTCCTTGCTCTGGGGCTGACACATCCCAGGGGAATCCTGACCACCTCCCCATCACCTGTGGGGCACTGTGACCTCTGAAGTGCCCCAACTTCAGACATGTCCTCTAATGACCTTGCCTGGACAATGGCAATTCTCAGACTAAATTGGATTGAATTCCCTTATTCCCAATTGGTTGAGACAAAATTACACATCCGTAGGATACAAGTAAAATGCTTTTGCCACACCTTTTTTTATGAGTAAAGAAAACAAACTCAGCCAAATCAAACTGACAAAGATAAAATGGCCTGGTTTATAGGATCTTTTTGAGAGTTGGTCTCCAAACAAGTCGCACACAATATAAACAAAAAGAAATCACAAAGCACTGAGACTATATGGTTTGCTTTAGGACTCTATTCGTGCATCCCACAGCAGCATTTGCTTTGGATAGTACGGAGTGTGGAATCTCCCTGCCGTCCAACAGGTCCATGCAATTGTTTCCTGTCTGCTGGGCAGCAACACACCCCACAAGGAAGGCTTTTGTTGGGACACATTTAGGAACTCTTCCCAACTTTTCTCATTCGCACCCTGAGACTTGATTTACTTCCCATGGATTCTGCTCCCAAAAATGGAACAACTCTTTCCATCCTTGGACCACTGCACAGGAATCTGTGGAAATGCCCGTGTATCCCTCAGGGTGTGATTCCCTGGTAAATCCCCTCCATCCTGCCCTGAATTCCCCTGCCTGGGCACTCCCTGCTCCTGCTCTCACCCCGGTGTTCCCAGGATCCATTTGTGCAGCCCCTGATCAATATTTCCACACTTTTCCCTCTTGTCTGGTGGCCACAGCCAGAGCCCAACATTCTTTCTGGGAGACTCCGAAGGGCTGCAGGTTTTGGACAGGAAGGAGGAGTGTCCAGGTCAGGTCGTTTAGCATATTGTTGTCTTTGCAGGAGTTCTGGGGCTCTCTCAGTCCCTTGACCAGAGGGATTTTGTCCCCTCATTCCCTTGGCCAGAGGGACAAAATGATCAATTGCTGCATTTCCAGACTGGTTCCCTCCCAGCTGCCCCTGCAGAGTTGGTTTCCACCCAGCCCTGCTCTGAAAACCATCAAAGGCCTTCGCAAAGCCATTGCTTGAGCTCCAATTGGTTTCTGTGCTTCTTGCAGAGCTGAGCAAACCACAGCCAGGCCTTTTCCCCCACACAATTCACACCTTTGAGCAGCTCTAAAGCTGTGAGAATCAAAGCCAGGGGGGCAAGTGGGAGCCTCAGAGCAGGGCTGGCAAAAGCCGCTCTTCTAAAGTCAGCTCCAGTTTTCCATCCCAGTGCTGGGGGGAGGGTTCAGGATTGTCCTCACATGTTCTGAACAGAGGAGGGACAGTCAGGGGGGTCACAAGTATTTCATGTGGAAGGTGTCATCCTCATCCTGGTTCCCAGCATTGAGGCCCTGCAGGGGGAGTGAGGGGTGGTGGTTATGGGACGTTGTGGGGGTTTCTGTTACTCCTGTGGGGGCTTCTTACCCACAGAAGGGCCTTGGGGGTCTGCAAGATTGGAGGGGAAGGGGCTGCACCTTGGGGCTCCAGAAGGGGGACTGGGGGCTCCCAAACTAAAGAGGTGCTGATAAGGGGGACATAGAGGGGATGGGGCATTTCCCAAGCTGTGGCACCCCAGAGGTCACAATGCCCCACTGGGGACACTGGAGATTCCAGGGCCTTCCCTGGACTGGAGATTCCAGGATGTGTCACCCCCAGAACAGGGACCCCCCAGGACAGGACCTCCCTAGATGTGCCCCCCAGCAATGATCCTGCCCCTGTCTTGCAATTCCCAGCACAAACAGCCTCTTCCTTCTGCTGCAGGAAAGGGAAAGTGTTCAGCCAGACAGCTCCATCACCAACAGCCCCCACAGCCCCCCCACCCCTCCCTGAAACCTCTGCACTCCTTTTTACCCCAGCCTTTCCCTGCTCAGTTTCTCCCCGGGATTGCTGAGACAGGGGCTGGGGCAGGGCAAGATGGGGGTGGTAGCGTGAAAATGTGGAAAATAAGAAAAAAAAGAAACAGAGAAAGGAAAAATCCTCACAGGTGAATGGCACATTCCAGGAGTACATTGGATACCTTCAGTGTCCTCATGCGGTGTCCCCCAAGCTGGGGGCTTTGCTGTGCCCTGGGTCACCCCAAAATCTGAGTCACCCAATGAAGGAGCTCAACCCACATGCCCAACCAGACACTGCCCATCCCTCAGACCCCCATTCCCCATGGAAACGAAAAATAGGACCCCCATTCCTTAGGTCCCACCTCCCTGGCACCACCATAACAGGATTCCTGGTGCCCAGGACCCTCATTCCCTTGATCCAATGGGCCCCCATTCCCCAAGAATCCCCTATTCCCTAGGGGTCCCCCCATTTCCTCCACACCCCTGTCCCCGGGACCCACATGCCATGACTCCAATCCATGGTTACCATGTTCCCCTGGGACCCCCATCCTTGAAACCCCCTGCATGGGGACCCCCAATCCCCAGACAGCCATTCCCTGTGAGTCCTCCTCCTCAGGACCTCCATTCCCTGGAGCTCCATTGCCCTGGGACACCCATCCTGAGCTCCTCACATCCCCTGAGACCCCCATGCGTGGGAACACCGTGTCCCCATCATGTCCCCATCATGTCCCCACCCTGCCCCCAGCCTGTCCCCACCCTCCCCTGACCAAGGGCCACCCACACGTGGAGACGAGACCTGACCTCGCTTCCTTCCCCTTAATCCGAAGAACCACCACCCAGGGGACAGTCGGTGCAGTCATTGTGTGACAGCCAGCCAGGGTGGCTGAGGACACCGGGATGGCCGGGAAGGTGGCACTGCTCCTGTGGGGTGAGTACCCTGGGCACAGGCCTGATGCCCCAGGGATGGCCCTGGTGAGGCAGAGAGCAGTGGGGAGGGGGCACAGGGGGGCTGTGGGGTCCCCTGAGATCCCCAGTGCCAGCAGAGAAAGTCCATGGGAGTGGACCCTGGTGTGACTGGGGCCATGGGGTGGCTGTGGGGACAAGAGCAGGGTACAGGAATGGGGGGAATGAGTTGTAAGGAGAGGCATCACAGGGCTGGACCAGCTGTGGGTACAGGGGAGAAAGATGCAGGCACAGGGACAAGGGGATAAGCAACATGAGGATAGCCCATGGGGACAGATGCCATCGCAATGGGATCATAGGCACAGAGCCATGGGGATGTGGAGGTGCAGCAATGTGCTGTGGGACTGTGGGACCATTGCCAGGATGGTGGTGTCACCGTGGCCAGGGTGTCCACAGTGTCCTCATGTCCTGCCTCAGCCCAGGGTGGCCAAATGTGTCCCTGTCCACAAGACCTCTGGGCCACACCAGAGTCCCCATGGGGACTGCTGGGGACAACCCCACACCCTGTCCCCGGGTGCCTCTGACCTCATGGTGCCACCCCCACCTAGACCCTCTTCTTTCTCCCTTCCAGCCCAGACCCTCAGCCTCGCCGGTGAGTCCCCATGCAGATGCCATGTCCCTGCCCCACTGTCCCCAGCCATGTGCTGGCCATGGCAGGCTGGTGTCCCCTGTCACTTGCAGGTGCACAGACAACCACCCAGCTCCTCGTGGATCCCTCCTGGACAGCAGCAGTGCTGTGGGACCAAATGACACTGACCTGCCGGGGCTTGGGGACTGCCGGTGCCACCACCTGGTACAAGGATGGGCAGTGCTGGTGGCAGGATGCAGCTGACCACTTCCTTGTCACTGAGAGTGGTACCTACAATTGTCAAACACATGGCACCAGGCGCAGCCCCACCGTGAGGGTCTTAAATGGTGAGCAGGGGATGGGGATGGATGGCCCACTGATGGCTCTGGGTGGGCTCTGCTGTGTGGCTGGCCTCACACTGCTCCTGTGGCGAAAGTCTGTCCCCTTTACACAGGAACATCCCAGTGCTTCCCTGTGCATCCCAGTGTGATGGGAACACCATGGAGATGCTGGTGCAATGGGGCGATCCCTGGTCTCCCTGGGATCCTTCCACACAATGGAGACTCCCCCAGTGGTCCCTGGTGCCTTGGGGTCCCACCTTGGACCCTTCTCAAGCCCCTCAGTGCAATGGGCTTCTCCCTGTCCCACAGACCGGCTGGTGCTACAGGTGCCAGCAGGGCCACTGCTGGAGGGGGACAAGGTGACACTGCGCTGCCGGGTCAGGAAGGACACGTCGGTCAGCAGAGTGCAATTTTACCATGACAGGACGGAGCTGGGGGGCTATCCCAGGAGGACTGAGCTGCCCCTGTCCCGCCTGAAGCTGCACCACAGTGGCAGCTACCACTACAGTGGCTTGGTGAGCAGCGGCCTGTCAGTGTCAGTGTCAGAGCCAGTGACAGTGCACGGTAAGCACCCCACAGCTGGAACTCCAATAACGAGACATCCTCGCAGCCAGCAGACTCAGAGACTTCCCAGCAGACTCAGAGTCACATCCCCACCTCCCATCTCCTTCCCAGAGCTCTTCACGGTGCTGGTGCTGGAGCTGGAGGGTTCCACCGAGCCCACCGAGGGGTCCCCCCTGAATCTCAGCTGCCTCAGCACCCCCAGCCCCCTGCGGCCCCGAGCCCCCCTCCTGCACCTCTTCTACCGGGACGGGCAGTTGCTGGGGGGCCCGCAGGGGTCCCCGCAGCTCCTGCTGCCCGCCGTGGGGGTCTCCCACTCGGGCAGTTACAGCTGCGAGGTGCGCTCCGAGGGGGGGGCCGTGCGGAAGAGCAGCGCCCGGCTCCGCGTCACGGTGCGCAGTGAGTGCGGGGATGGGCACGGCAACCCCCACAGCCTCCCCGGGTACCCCAGACACTGCCTCACTCTCTCTCTACCTGCCTCCTTGCCTTCCCCAGGTCCCTCCTCCGTCCTCCCATGAGTGTCCCTGGTCCCTGCATCCCTCACCTCGACCCCAAACCACTCCCCCCGTGCACCTCTCCCTCTCTTAGGTCTCGCCATTATTCAAAGATCCCACCATCCCTGTCTGGCTCCCCAAAACCTTCCCTGTGGTACCCTCCAACCCACTCCATGTCTCCCCTTCCTAACATTCCATGCCTTCCTGGGGTCCCTTCCACCCCTTTCCAAGCCTCCCCATCTCTAGTCATCCTTCTTCCTCACTGGGATCCCCCCGCCCCTCTCTGATCCTCCCTTTCCTGAGTCCCTCACTGCTATCTGGTGTCCCTCATCCCTCTAGGAGGGTCCCCCATTCCCTTTGTCTCCCCCACAGGGATCTCAGTATCAGGGGTGTCCCTGTCAGCACAGCCCCCCAATGGACAGGTGGCACTGGGTGACGGCCTGGTGCTGAACTGCACAGTGGCCGCAGGGACAGGTCCTCTGTCCGTCTCCTGGCACCGGGAGGGCTTGGTGACACCGCTGGGCACTGGACCCCGCCTGGAGCTGCGCCACGTTGGGGACAATGACAGCGGCCACTACCAGTGTCGGGCCAGCAATGGGGACAGCATGGCTGAGAGCCCCACACTGAATGTCACTGTTCTGGGTGAGTGGGACCCTCGGGCTGGGGTGATCCCATCCATGGAATTCCCCATCCCACCTCATCTCCCCCACACCATCCCCAACACACCCCAGGTCACAGCCTCACCCCTGCATGTCACAGTCCCAGGTAACTGAGACCATCTGGGTCCAGATATCTCCACCCAGGACATCCCACCCATGGCTCCCTCATCCCACCTGTCACATCCCACACCCCACATCAAGTCACAGTCACCCTATTGAGCGTGACCCTCCTGAGTGAGCGGGACACTGAGGATTAGGGTGACCCCCCCATGATCTGCCTCGACCAATCAATCACATCCCATCCACACTAATCCACACCCCCTACAGGGTGACGGCCACCATCACCCTCAGACATGGTCCAGGGTGAGAGGGTCCCTCGGGCTTGTGGTCACTCCCATTCACAGTATCCCTCACCACACCCTCATCCCACCCGTTGCATGCCCTCATTTTACACCAGGGGATGACCTCCACCACTGTCGGTCACTGTCATGTGTGAAGGGGACCATCAGTGTCCAGTTGCCACCATGCAGAGACTCCCTCATCCCCCAACACCAGGTTCCAGCCCCTCCCCCACCCTCAGCCCCGTCTCTGTCCCCGCAGTGCCCGTGGCCAATGCCACCATCACCCCTGACCCCCCGGCACTCCACGTGCGCACAGGTGACCCCGTGACCCTGTGCTGCTCGGTGCAGGTGGGCTCAGCACCTGTCACCTTCACCTGGCTGCATGATGGGCTTGAGGTGGCCCAGGGTCCCCTCCTGGAGCTCGGGGACATCGATATGGGACATTCTGGCACCTACCAGTGTGTGGCCACCAACCAGCTGGATGAGCACCGTGTGTTCCAGGCACTCAGCCCAGAGCTGGCCCTGGAGGTGACACCGTGGGGACACTGGGGCACAAGTGAGGTCATATGGGGGCACAGGTGAGGTCATATGGGGTCACCGGGGGATTTAAGACTCCTGAGGTGAGTGGTGACCCTGATGTGTCCCCCTCTGTTTCCCCAGCAGTGGCTGTGAATGTTGGCAGGACCCTCCTGTACCTGCTGCTGCTCGTGGCTGTCATCGGGGGCTGTCACTGGTGGCACCGCCCTGGTGGGTGACAATGTTGGGATTGGGGGTCCTGGAGTGAGGGGAAACCTCCAGAGTGTGGGGAGAGATGGGGCAGCACCCAGAGCTCCTGAGCTGGGGGAAAATGAGCCCCCAGTGACCTTGGCAGGAGCTCCTGGGAGGTTTGGGGAGGTGTTGGAAGGTTGGGGTTTTTTTCAGGGACATCCCTGGGTGGCTTTTGAGGAACATTGGGGTGGCACTGGGAGCCCCTGGAGAGACTGGGGAGGTGTTGGAGGGTGGTGCAGCTATATACAAGGTACTTTCAGGGGTCCTGTGTGAGTCTGGGAGGTGCCTCTCCTGTCCAGGCTTGGGGTTCTGGGCCTTTGGGGATCAGGGGCACTGTGGTGGTGCAGAACTTTATGGGGTTCAGATGTTCCTGGGTTCCGGGGGGTATCAGTGTCCGGTAGGAATTGGGCTGCAGTGGGGATTTGGGGGTCCCGTGGGGATTTGTGGGTCCTGTGGGTGGTTGCTTGGAGCTCCCAAGGTCCCAGGAAGGTTCAGGGGTCTCAGGGACCCCACAGTCACCTCCTCCCCTTTTCCTTGCAGGAGCCAGGATGTCCCAGGACAGGTGAGGGCGGCTCCGGCCATGACTGCCCTTTCCCCCCTCCCACTGTCAGGGGGCACAGGACCCTTTTTCCTTTTATTGGACCCAAAACGCAGCTTTTTGATTAAACTGGTAGAAATGGGGTATGTTTGTTCAGCTCTGTCTGTTCAGCTCGGGAAGGAGGAGGGTCCAGGTCAGGCTGTTGAGCAGATCCTTGTGGGATTTGCAGGATTTTTGGGGCTCTCTCAGTCCCTTGGGGAGGGTGACAAAATGATCAATTGGGGCATTTCCAGACTGGTTGCCTCGCAGCTGCACCGAGAGCCCCGAGAGCCCCGGGATGGAGCCGGGGACAGCGTGAGGTGTCCCCCGAGCCCAGCCCAGCCCCGCCGCAGCCCTGCCCGGTGCCCCCCGGTGCCCAAAGCCCCGCAGCCGGCGCTCCCCGAGCGGCTCTGAGCCCCGCAGCTGCTGCGGAGCCTCGGCCGGGCTCAGCCCTGGGGCGGGCGGGGGGCGCCGGGAGGGAGGGAGCGGGAGGCTGGGGGAGAGCAGGGAGCCCGGCAGGAGCCGCCGGGCCTGCGGGAGCGGAGTGCTGGGCTCGGTCACCGGGGCAGGTGGCGCTGCCATGGCGCTGCGAGTGGCGCCACTGTCCCGGGCTGCGGCAGCGACGGTGGCCATGTGTCCGGAGCGGCTGGGACAGCGTGTCCGGAGCCACTGTCGCTATGTGTCGGGATAGACTGTTGCTATGGCAACGCCCCCAACAACTCCGGCACTCGGGGATGTCCTGGAATGGGCGGAGGGAGGAGCAGAGCACCCCAAAATTGGGAAAGGCAAATCCAAGGGATGGCAGAGATGGAATTGCAGCAGCCAAGGGGAGCCAGAAGCTGCGAGAGGAACAACCCTGCAGGCAGCGAGCGCAGGGAGGAAGGAGGGGCAGTAGGGGCTCCGGGTGCCTGAGTGGAGATTCCCTGGAGCTCGTGGTGTCCCCGGGGAGCAGAGACCTCCCTGCAGCCCTGCAGGATCCCCCGGTGCAGTAGGGGATGCCCGAAGGGTGCTGTGAGCCCGTGGGAAACCCACGTTGGAGAAGTGCCTGAGAGGGGAATGTGTGTTTAAGATGTGTTTCACTTCTCATTTTTCAGCTCTGATTTGATGGTTGATAAATTCAATTCAATTTGCTTCCTTCTGCTGCAAGAAAGAGAAAGCGAAAGTGTTGGGGGGCACAGCTGGACACTCCCATCCCCCACAGCCCCCCAGTCCTCCTTGAACTCCCTTCTCCCCCTCCTCAGGCTCTCCCCAGTTCCTTCCCTGCTCAGGAGCTCCCTGACATCGCCGAGACAGGAATTGGGGCAGTGTGAATTTGAGGGAAAAAATGGAAGAAATGGAAATAAAGAGAGGAAAAAGCGCCTGGGTGGGGGAGGGGGCACAGAGCCAGAGACCCTCGGAATCCCCCTGGGGTGACCCCCAGGCCATGAGGAGCCCGAGGGGGCTGTGCTGGGCCCTGGGTCACCCCAACATCTGAGGCACCCAGTGCAGGAGCTGTGACCCACATGCCCACCCAGCCACTGCCCATCCCTGGCACCCCCATTGCCCTGGGAACCCAACCATGGCACCCCCATTCCCTATGTCCCCCCAGCCTGGGACTGCCATTGCCCAGGGTCTCCATGGCCCAGGACCCCCATTGCCGAGGAGCCCCCTCCCCTTGATTCCATCCCCTGCACCCTCCCTTTCCCCAGGACCGTGATTCCCCCAGGACCTCCATCCCACTGGGAACTCCATCTTTGGCTCTACACACCCCCTGTGTCCCCAGTCGTGGGAACCCGGTGTCCTGCCATGTCCCCAGCCTGTCCCACCACGTCCCCGCCATGTCCCCGCCCTGCCCCCAGCTTGTGGCCAGCCTGTCCCCACCCTGCCCCCACCCTGTGTCAAACACGCCCGAGCGCGAGACGTGACCTTGTTTCCTTCCCCTCTGGCCAAAGAGCCACCGACAGGGACAGGTGGCCCCGGCAGTGTGTGACAGCCAGCCCGGATGGCCGGGGACAGCGGGATGGCCGGGAAGGTGGCACTGCTGCTGTGCGGTGAGTGCTCTGCGCACAGGGGTGACAGCCCAGGGATGGCCCTGGTGAGGCAGAGAGCGGTGGGGAGGGGGCACAGGGGGCTGCGGGCTCCCTTGAGGTCCCCAGTGCCAGCAGAGCCAGTCCGTGGGGGTGACCAGGGTTGTGGAGTGGCCGTGGGGACAGGAGAGAGGGGACAGAAAGGTGGGGACAGTAATGGGGGACACGGGTGTGGGGAGGGATCATGTGGCATGGGGCGGGTGTGGGGACAGGGGCAGGGACACAAGGCTGCAGGGACAGGGGGGCAAGGGGACAATGACTGTCGGGATGGGATATGGGGACAGGTGCTGTGGGGCTGGTGGGGGTGAGCTGTGCCAGCACGGGGTGGCTGTGGTGTCCCCATTTCCGGGGTGGCCGCAGTGTCCCCAAGCCCTGCCTGAGCACGGGGTGGCCCTGGTGTCCCTGTCCCCGAGACATCCGTGCCATTCTGTCTTCACGGGGACAGTTTGGGGACAATGCCACACTTCATCTCCTGTGTGTCACTGTCCCTGAGGTGCCACCCTCAGTCAGCCCTCTTCCTTCTCCCTTCCAGCTCAGACCCTCAGCCTCACTGGTGAGTCCCCAAGGGATGCCATGTCCCTGCCCTGCTGTCCCCAGCCCTGTGCTGGCCCTGGCAGGCTGGTGTCCCCTGTCACTCACAGGTGCTCAGACCACCCAGCTCCTCGTGGATTCCCCCTGGACACCAGCGGTGCTGTGGGACAGAGTGACACTGAGCTGCCAGGGCTTGGGGACATCCGGTGTCACCTACTGGCGCAAGGACGGGTGGAGCTCGTGGCAGAAGGGAGGCGGCCACTTCACTGTCACTGAGAGTGGCACCTATAGCTGTCACCGACCCAGCACTGGGCACAGCCCCTCCGTGAGCGTATTAGATGGTAAGGGGAGTTTGGTGTCCCCAGCCTGTCACTCGTGGGGACCCCGAAGGCTTTGGGTGAGCCCTACTTACTGGGTCACCCCCTGGTGTGACAAGAGCCTGTCCCCTGCACACGGGGACATCCCAGAGCATCCCAGTGCCATGGAACCCTCTTGGAACTGGGTACCCCCATGTGCTCTGTGTGTGACACAGTGGGGGGTCCCAGTGCCATCGGGACATGCCAGTGTGATGTGTCCCCACTTGTCCCCAGACATGCTGGTGCTGCAGGTGCCAATGCAGCCGCTGGTGGAGGGGGACACGGTGACACTGCGCTGCCGGGTCAGGGGCAGCTACTCTGTCACCTCGGTGTCCTTCTACCGCGAGGAGGAGGAACTGGGTTGGGCCGTCAATGGGACCGAGCTGTCCCTCCCTGCTCCACTGCAGCTGAACCACAGTGGTCACTATCGCTGCAAGGGCTGGGTGAGCTTCGGAACGTCACTGACCGAGTCAAAGCCAGTGACAGTGACAGTGCATGGTGAGCACCGCAAAACCCCGACAGCCCCACAGCCTCTCCCCAGCACACTCGCGATCATCATCCTCACTCCCATCTCACCCCCAGAGCTCTTCCCGGTGCACGGCAACCCCGACAGCCTCCCCGGGTACCCCAGACACAACTGGGGACCCCCAGCCCTCGCTGACCCCCTGCCCGGGTCTCCCCATCACTGCCCTTCCTGGGTTCCTCCCCGAATCCTCCCATCCTTGCCCGGCTCCCCCATATCCCCTGCTCTGCTCCCTTCATCTCCCATTTCCGGGGTGGCCACGGTGTCCCCATCCCCGAGCGATCCGTGCCACTGTGGTGTCCCCAAGGGGACAGTTTGGGGACAGCCCCCTCACCTTGTCCCCTGGGTGCCACTGTCCCCGAGGTGCCACCCTTGCTCAGACCCTGTCCCTTCTCCCTTCCAGCTCAGACCCTCGGCCTCGCTGGTGAGTCCCCAAGGGATGTCATGTCCCCACCCTGCTCACCCCAGCCCTGTGCTGGCCCTAGCAGGCTGGTGTCCCCTGGTGTCCCCTGTCACCCGCAGGTGCCCAGACCACCCAGCTCCTCGTGGATCCCCCCTGGACACCGCCGGTGCTGTGGGACAGAGTGACACTGAGCTGCCAGGGCTTTGGGACATCCGGTGACATCTACTGGCACAAGGACGGGTGGAGCTCGTGGCAGAAGGGAGGAGACCATTTCACTGTCACCGAGAGTGGCACCTATAGCTGTCACCGATCCAGCACTGGGCTCAGCCCCACCGTGAGCATCTTAGATGGTGAGGGGAGTTTGGTGTCCCCAGCCTGTCACCCGTGGGGACACCGAGGGCTCTGGGTGAGCTCTGCTACCTGCGTCACCCCCTGGTGTGACCAGAGCCTGTCCCCTGCACACGGGGACATCCCAGAGCATCCAAGGTGAAGGGATCCTGTTGGAATTGGGAACCCCTGGGGTGTTGGAGGTGACAGAGTGGGGGGTCCAGGTGCCATCGGGACATGCTGGTGTGATGTGTCCCCACTTGTCCCCAGACTGGCTGGTGCTGCAGGTGCCAGCGCGGCCATTGCTGGAGGGGGACACGGTGACACTGCGCTGCCGGGTCAGGGAGAACTACCCTGTCACCTCGGTGTCCTTCTACCGTGAGGAGGAGGAACTGGGCTGGGCCGTCAATGGGACCGAGCTGTCCCTGTCCCCCCTGCAGCTGAACCACAGTGGCAGCTATCGCTGCGGGGGCTGGGTGAGCATCGGAACATCACTGGTGTCAGAGTCGAAGCCGGTGACAGTGACAGTGCACAGTAAGCACCCCACAGCCGCCAACCCGACATCCCCACAGCCTCTCCCCAGTGGCTTTGGGGTCACAGTCCCCATCTCCCATCACCACGTGGGGACACCCCTCCTTCGCAACAGTCTCCCAGGTCGCCCAGACACAACTGGGGACACCCAGCCCGATTGGAGGTCCCTCCAGTATCCCCAGGTCGCACCACCCCTGTCTGCATCCCCTCACCCCTCTCTGGGGTCCCTATATCCCTTTGCATGTCTCCCCTTCCTGAATCTCCCACCACTCCCTTTCTCACCCTATCGGGTCTCCTCCACCCTCTCCTACATCTCCTCACTCCTCTCCTCATGTCCCCATCACACCAATGTCCCCTACAGGGGTCTCACTCTGGGGAGTCTCCCTGTCATCGCAGCCCCCCGGGGGACAGGTGGCACTGGGTGACAGCCTGGTGCTGAGCTGTGTGGTGGCAACGGGGACAGGTCCTCTGTCCTTCTCTTGGCACCGGGAGGGCTCAGGGACACCGCTGGGCACTGGCCCACGTCTGGAGCTGCGCAGCATTGGCGTGAATGACAGCGGCCACTACCGGTGCCGGGCCAGCGACGGGGAGAGCGTGGCCGAAAGCCCCACACTGAATGTCCCTGTCTTGGGTGAGCGACACCCTCGGGCTGGGGGTGACCCACCCATGATATCATCATTCCCCACCCATCCCCTCCCCCGATACATCATGCCAACCCCTCCCCCACCCTCAGCCCCGTCTCTGTCCCCATAGTGCCCGTGGCCAATGCCACCATCACCCCTGGCCCCCCAGCACTCCCGGTGCACGCAGGTGACCCCGTGACCATGCGCTGCTCGGTGCAGGTGGGCTCAGCACCTGTCAACTTCACCTGGCTGCGCGATGGGCAGGAGGTGGCCCAGGGTCCCCTCCTGGAGCTTGGGGACATCGATGTGGGACATTCTGGCACCTACCAGTGCATGGCCACCAACCAGCTGGATGAGCACCGTGTGTTCCGGGCGCTCAGCCCAGAGCTGGTCCTGGAGGTGACACCGTGGGGACACTGGGGCACAGGTGGGGTCATATGGGGTCACGGGGAGTTGAGGACTCCCGGGGTTCCGGGTGACCCTGACATGTCCCCCTGTGTCCCCAGCAGTGGCTATGAATGTCGGCAGGACCCTCCTGTACCTGGTGCTGCTCCTGGCTGTCATCGGGGGCTGTCACTGGTGGCACCGCCCGGGTGGGTGACAATGGGGGGTTGGGGGTCCTGGAGTGAGGGGAAACCCCGAGAGTGTGGGGAGAGATGGGGCAGCACCCAGAGCTCCTGAGCTGGGGGAAACTGAGCCCCCAGTGACCTTGGCTGGGGGTATGTTGGGTTTGGGGACAAATTAGAGGGTCTTGGTGGGGCCCCAGGATCATCCCTGGGTGACATCTGAGGAACATTGGGGTCGCACTGGGAGCTCCTGGAAGCTTCGGGGAGGTGTTGGAGGGTCGTGCAGAGATTTTGGGGGATCTTTCAGGGACCCTATGAGAGTTTGGGGGTTTCCCCTCCCTGCCGGGGTTGCGGTTCTGGGACTCAGGGGGGTCGGGAGCAATGGGGACACTGCAGTCGTGAAGAACTTCATGGGGTTCAGGTGTTCCTGGGGTCTAGGGGGGAATCAGTGTCCTATGGGAATCGGGGCTGCAGTGGGGATTTGGGGGTCCCGTAGGTGGTTGGAGCTCCCGAGGTGCCAGGAAGGCTCAGGGGTCTCGGGGACCCCACAGTCACCTCCTCCCCTTTTCCCTGCAGCCTCCAGGAAGTCCCAGGACAGGTGAGGGGGGCTCCGGCCATGACTGCCCTTTCCCCTTTCCTCAGACCCCCTCAGACACCCCTGATCCCCGCAGGGCCCCCCCGGAACCCCCGGAGGAGGGGGAGGTGCTGGACACCCCCATGGAGGGCACCGAGAGGGCAGGGGGTGAGTACGGCAGGGGACAGGGACAGGGACAGGGACAGCGACAGCGACAGGGACAGCGACAGGGACAGGGACAGGGACCGCGACAGGGACAGCGACAGGGACAGCGACAGGGACAGGGACAGGGACATGTCAGCCACAGCTGTCACCCCCACGAGGGTCCCCACAACCGGTGTCTCTCGCAGGGTCCCCAGGGCATTGCTCCGTCACTGTCCCCCCTCGGGATCCACAAGTGACCAACGCGGAGCTGTCGGGACCCTGCGAGGGACAGCAGGACCCGAGTGCCACCTACGAGAATGTGCTGTGACAGTGGGGAGACTGAGGGACATCGAGTCTCTCCAGGGGTCACTTCTTCCTCTCCACAGCACCCCCAGCGCTCCCCATGCCCATCCCACTGCCAGGGCGGCACAGGACCCTTTTCCCTCTGATTGCACTCAAAGCGCAGCTTTTTGATTAAAGCGGCAGAAATGGGGTTTGTTTGTTCAGCTCTGTCTGTTCAGCTCGGGAAGGAGGAGGGTCCGGGTCAGGCTGTTGAGCAGATCCTTGTGGGATTTGCAGGATTTTTGGAGCTCTCTCAGTCCCCTGGGGAGGGTGACATAATGATCGATTGGGGCATTGCCGGACTGGATCCCCCGCAGCTGCACCGAGAGCCTCGAGAGTGCCGGGACGGAGCCGGGGACAGCGTGAGGTGTCCCCCGAGCCCAGCCCAGCCCCGCCGCAGCCCTGCCCGGTGCCCCCCGGTGCCCAAAGCCCCGCAGCCGGCGCTCCCCGAGCGGCTCTGAGCCCCGCAGCTGCTGCGGAGCCTCGGCCGGGCTCAGCCCTGGGGCGGGCGGGGGGCGCCGGGAGGGAGGGAGCGGGAGGCTGGGGGAGAGCAGGGAGCCCGGCAGGAGCCGCCGGGCCTGCGGGAGCGGAGTGCTGGGCTCGGTCACCGGGGCAGGTGGCGCTGCCATGGCGCTGCGAGTGACGCCACTGTCCCGGGCTGCGGCAGCGACGGTGGCCATGTGTCCGGAGCGGCTGGGACAGCGTGTCCGGAGCCACTGTCGCTATGTGTCGGGATAGACTGTTGCTATGGCAACGCCCCCAACAGCTCCGGCACTCGGGGGTGTCCTGGAATGGGCGGAGGGAGGAGCAGAGCACCCCAGAATTGGGAAAGGCAAATCCAAGGGATGGCAGCGATGGAATTGCAGCAGCCAAGAGGAGCCAGAGGCTGCGAGAGGAACAACCCTGCAGGCAGCGAGCGCAGGGAGGAAGGAGGGGAACGAGGGGCTCCTGGTGCCTGAGTGGAGATTCCCTGGAGCCCGTGGTGCCCCCGGGGAGCAGAGACCTCCCTGCAGCCCTGCAGGATCCCCCGGTGCAGTAGGGGATGCCCGAAGGGTGCTGTGAGCCCTTGGGAAACCCACGTTGGAGAAGTGCCTGAGAGGGGAATGTGTGTTTAAGATGTGTTTCACTTCTCATTTTTCAGCTCTGATTTGATGGTTGATAAATTCAATTTTCTTTCTTCTGCTGCAGGAAAGGGAAAGTGAGAGTGTTGGGGGGCACAGCTGGACACCCCCATCCCCCACAGCCCCCAATCCTTCCTGAACTCCCTTCTCCCCCTCCTTAGGGTCACCCAAACCCGATCCCTGCTCAGGAGCTCCCTGAGATCGCTGAGACAGGAATTGGGGCAGTGTGAAATTGAGGGGAAAAGGGAAGAAATGGAAATAAAGAGAGGAAAAAGCCCCTGGGAGGGGAGGGGGCACAGAGCCAGAGACCCTCGGAATCCCCCTGGGGTGACCCCCAGGCCATGAGGAGCCCGAGGGGGCTGTGCTGGGCCCTGGGTCACCCCAACATCTGAGGCAGCCAGTCAAGGAGCTGTGACCCACATGCCCACCCAGCCACTGCCCATCCCTGGGATCCCCATTGCCCTGGGAACCCGACCATGGCACCCCCATTCCCTATGTCCCCCCAGCCTGGGACTGCCATTGCCCAGGGTCTCCATGGCCCAGGACCCCCACTGCCGAGGAGCCCCCTCCCCTTGATTCCATCCCCTGCAACCTCCCTTCCCCCAGGACCTTGATTCCCCCAGGACTTCCATCCTGAGCCAAAGATGGGAACACCATCTTTGGCTCTACACACCCCCTGTCTCCCCAGTCGTAGGAACCCGGTGTCCTGCCATGTCCCCAGCCTGTCCCACCACGTCCCCGCCCTGCCCCCAGCTTGTGGCCAGCCTGTCCCCACCCTGCCCCCACCCTGCCCCCACCCTGTATCAAACACTCCCGAGCGCGAGATGTGACCTTGTTTCCTTCCCGTTTGGCCCAAGAGCCACCAACAGGGACAGGTGGCCCCGGCAGTGTGTCACAGCCTGCCTGGATGGCCGGGGACAGCGGGATGGCTGGGAAGGTGGCACTGCTGCTGTGCGGTGAGTGCCCTGGGCACAGGGGTGACAGCCCAGGGATGGCCCTGGTGAGGCAGAGAGCGGTGGGGAGGGGGCACAATGGGCTGTGGGATCTCTGAAGTCCCCAATGCTAGTAGAGCCAGTTCTTGGGGGTGGAGACTGGTGTGACTGGGTTGTGGAGTGGCTGTGGGGACAGGAACAGGGGAACAGGAAAAGTGGAACAGGAACGTGGGGACAGGAATGTGGGGACAGGCAGCATGAGACTGGGGCAGGTGTGGGACAGGGCAAGGGGACAAGAGATGGAAGGGACAGGGACAAGAGGACAGGCACATGGGGCGGTGGGGACAAGAGCTTTGGGGCCTGGTAGCAGTGACCTGTGTCCCCATGTCCTGCATCAGCCTGGGGTGGCCACAGTGTCCCCATCCCTGAGACCTCTGTACCAATCTGGTGCCCCCACAGGGACAATTTGGGGACACCCCGTGCCCTGGGTGTCGCTGTCCTGACCCAGCCCTGTCCTTTCTCCCTTCCAGCCCAGACCCTCAGCCTCACTGGTGAGTCCCCAAGGGATGCCATGTCCCCACCCTGTTCTCCCCAGCCACACACTGGTCCTGGCAGGCTGGTGTCCCCTGTCACCTGCAGGTGCTCAGACCACCCAGCTCCTCGTGGATCCCCCCTGGACACCAGCGGTGCTGTGGGACAGAGTGACACTGACCTGTCAGGGTTCGGGGACAACCTATGGCACCACCTGGTACAAGGATGGGCAGCGCTGGTGGCCGAATGCACCTGCCAGCTTCACTGTCTCCAAGAGTGGCACCTACATGTGTGACAAACCCGGCACTGGGC